>NC_143581.1:218665770-218965770 GCF_048544385.1 Mastigoproctus giganteus | reverse complement strand
TCGAAAACAGCATGAATCCATCGATTCGTCCTGATAGGTGTCCTGCCTGGTTTGGTTGGAAATTGTTTCTAACCAGGTGCATCCTTTCATGGCTGCAGTGTATTCATCTACCAATGGATTCTTCCAGTAGAATAATGCACCATGTCACAGGGTCAGAATCGTACTGAACTGGTTCAAAGAACATGAGACTCAATTTGGCCTAGTCTGATGGCCTCATCAATCACCAGATCTCAATCCAGTTGAACACCTGTGGGATAAGATAGAATGAGCTCTTCGGAATAGAGATCCACAACCATCCAAGCAACAATTGTGGGAATGAACTGAGTCAGCATGGACCAGCATCCTGGTGACACGCTCGCGATACCTGGTTGAGTCTGTGCTACGATAAATCCAGGATGTTCTGAGGGCCAAAAGGTGGGCGGCAGGTGCACCTAATAAAATGGCTACTTAGTGTATAATAGCTATACAGGGTGTTTCAGTTAAACGTTTCAGAACTTCTAAGAGGGGTAGGGTACATCCTGACAACTCGAAATCATATAGCAATGTGGGGTCGGAAATGCTTTCCTGAAGCGGTGTTGTACACAGAAGCACCATAAAAAGAAAAGAGACTGTAAGTGAGAAATCGTTTTAATAATACATGAAAAGAAGCAAAAGGTACATGGATTAAAGTAAGTGTTCGAAGTTTCTTCAACCTCGTATTGCTTTCGCACAGTGGTACCTTGGAAAATGTGCTACAAATCCCCTTTTTCCTGCTGAAGTGTTGTTTTCCGATGAGGCATCCTTCACAAGGGAAGGAATTTTCAACACGCATAACGACCATGTCTGGGCGGTCGAGAACCCGCATGCAATACGACGTCGTGCAGCACAGATTCGATTTTCGGTCAATGTATGGGCCGGTATTATGGGAGATCACCTCATCGGACCTTACCTGTTACCGTGTCGTCTAACCGGACCTATCTACTTGATCTTTCTGCAGCAAGTATTGCCACAACTTTTGAGAGATGAACAGATTTCTGCATCGATGCAACAGACAATGTGGTTCCAACACGATGGAGCCCCTGCCCATTATAGCGGAGATGTTCGTAACTACCTGGATGTCACATTTGGTCAACAGTGGATCGGACGTGGTGGTCCCGTGCGTTGGCCTGCTCGGTCACCCGACCTATCATGTCTTGATTTTTATTTCTGGGGTTATATGAAATCGCTAGTCCATGACACCCCTGTTGACAATGCTGAGGAGCTGGTTGCAAGAATCGCAGTAGCTGCCGAAGAAATTCGAAATTCGCCTGGAGTATTCCAGAATGTTCGGATGTCCATGCATCGGAGATGTGAGGCGTGCATTGTAGCCCGTGGAAGAAACTTCGAACACTTACTTTAATCCATGTACCTTTTGCTTCTTTTCATGTATTATTAAAACGATTTCTCACTTACGGTCTCTTTTCTTTTTATGGTGCTTCTGTGTACAACACCGCTTCAGGAAAGCATTTCCGACCCCACATTGCTATATGATTTCGAGTTGTCAGCATGTACCCTACCCCTCTTAGAAGTTCTGAAACGTTTAACTGAAACACCCTGCATATCAATATACGTTGCTCCGGAAAATATTAAAATAGCACAACCAGCCATATCCAAATTTCATAACGATATCTGAATATAATTACGAAAATTAAAATACCTCGAGAGACTTGGAAAATCAGTTTCTTACTTCGTCGTTAAGATTTTTTATTTTCACTTCACACATAATTCGAATTTACCGCATAATGGCTATTCTAGGAGAATTTTTAGTATGCCGAATTCCCCGCCTGCTTACTGACTTTTGGTAATGGTCTGTAGATCTTGAATAACTTTGTCGATGCCTCTCCATATCACTACTGAAGAAGGACAAACTCGCTTGCGACTGTTCACTCTAATATTTTGGTAAGTCATTGTAGAAAAATATAAGATAAAATACGAAGACCGGATCATTTATGTTTACTACTAAACAAGGCTGGTATTGACAAACTGCTTTTAACGTAAAAGTTGAAATTCAACCTTATATTTTTTTATTTGTATTGCACCTTTTCTCTCAAGATAGATGCTCCTTTTCAGAAATTCGTTGAAATGAATGGAGTAACTTTACCAGCGTCTCCAAACTCAAACCATCTGCGTATCTCCTAAACAGATAAACAGCTTGTCGGATTGCCATGGTGTGTTTGTTCTACTACAGTCTCTAACTGTAATTATTAGACGTGTTTATGAATGCTGTTGTGCCATATCTTTATTGCCCATGGTCGATCTTTGTGCGTCTGCCCTTCTCCATTCTGTCTCTTTGTTGCCTAGCAACCATTACCACGAAAGGATAACAAAGGGGACTCATTTATACAGCTTCTTGTCAGCGAATCAGTCATTGAAACCCTGCATGAATACAAAGCGTATTGCAGCCCAGGGAAAACGTAATATTTGTCTTTAATATTAGTACCACGAAGAGATCTTATGGATCGACATGCGCATTTCTGGAGTTCATACTTCTTTGACATTACTGAAGAATAGATTTTCACCCCCCCTCCTTTCCTCGATAAATATAAACAGATGTTTTAAGATAGTAGCTATCTCCTGGGTGGTAATAGTAGGAAATAAATGACACCGTTGCGTACGCCCCCCGCCTTAATAAGATGTAGATTTTTTTTTTTTTTTGTATCTCATTCAAGGAATTAAAAGATATTTTGTCGATGGAGAGTCCCTTATTATGATAGAGTGGATAGCTAATTAACTTTCGGCATCAGCGATCGTTGTAGCAGAAACAATTACAGCAGAAGGATATCAATTGAAGATGCCAACCTCTAGGAGTTTGAAAACAAAAGTACTGCCTTTGTGTTTTTAATTGGTGTATAGCTCTGATTCGAACCGTATTGGCTCTTGAAGGGTTTTTTTTATAATGATCCCAAACACGATTGGTGAATGAAACTATAGTGTTTAAGTAATGAATTAGAGTTTATCAACTCTTGTCACCCTTTTTTTTAAATTGAGCACTCCAGAATTCCTAATTGAGAGTTAAAATTTTGAAAGTGAAACGTGTGCATTTCAAAATAGGCTTCTTAGAATAGAAGAATGAGGTATGAAGCAAAAAGCGTGAACTTCTTATATATTTATTATTTTTATTGTTAAATATAATTAGAGGAATTACCATTCAATTATACATTAGCTATCCATTTTCCTCGGAATTCTGCACTATTTTTTTCCATACAATCTATGAAGTTCGAATGACTGAACTTTATGCATTTCACTATTCTTGGAATACCTAGATAACAACCATCTTGGAAAACCCAACAACAACAAAAAAAAAACTGATTCTTCAAATTGGCTTCTTGGGTTGGGAAAGTTCTGGCTCATAATAACTACAATGGAATACACCAACCGTATACGACAAACTTTATTAACATATATTAAGGAGCCAAAGTAAATTCTTTTATATATAGCATGCCCTCTAGATGCATACCGATAATCACACCTCTGATGAGTTCCTTTGCTTTTCCTATTTCTAGTGGTACCCAACACATCTTTAACGTCTCTTGCATTACGTTACACACCACATAATTGTGTTAATTTGCCTAAATTTGCATAAATACGCTAAAATATAACCCACATTTCTTCATTGATTCTAATAAAGTGATCAGACAGTATATTCAACAATAAAATGGTTTTAAATAGAAAGAAATTTGTACAAGTTTAGATTTATTAAAATTTTGTTATGTATTTATTTTTTATTATTTATTTATAGTCGAATTCTTTTATCCTCATCCAAAATGTAATTTTGTAAATCAGTCAACTTAGTAACATCCCTTCATAACCACATCCTGTAAAAATAAACGATCACATTTTATGATCATTATCATATTCAGTTAACAACATAGTGTCAAAATTAATGTTATAAAACATAAAAAGGGCATTATTAAAACTAAGACTTTTCAACGAGGTAGCTCAGGCCATAAGGCATCATTATATAAGTATATAATGTCTGTAAATTGAGTGTAGGGCAAGTTTGCCAGTTTTCTGGACGAAGACCCGGAGCTTTTCTGTGCTAACATATAATTTTGATATCTTATGTTTATATTTCAGAGAAGCTTTTGATTCTGTTTTTCCCGTAAAAAGAGTGCTGTACAAATTGCAGCAGTGTGCATTAGGGGAAATTTATTTCTATGGATAAAGAGATGGGCTGAGTGGGAGAAGACAAAGAGTGTTGTTACTGCTACCGTTGTTGTTGCTGCTGCTGCTACACTGGTGTTAGGACAGTTCATGGGATTCTGCCAGTGATACGCGGGAATTTTTCCAGCACGGACAAGGTGTTTAACCAGTTGTATAAGGCAATGGTTGTATAAACCTTGTTGTATATAGGCCAGTTGTATAAACCTTGCCGTAGCTGCGTGGTCAGGAGCGGGAGTGCTGTAGCATACACTCTTAGAGTAGACCTGGGTTCAAGCCCCTGACTGCTAAATACGATCGATCTGCCAACCTGCACTGGACCAGCGTGGCAGATTATGGTCTATTTCCTTCAATATGAATCGTTGAGGAGGCGTCCATCCTGCAGTGGATTGATAATGGCTGCAGTTTACCTTTTACCTTTTAGGCCGAACCTTGAGTACTGCATATAGGTCTGGAATGTTTCATATTTAGGGAGGATGTAGATCTGTTGCAACGGGTTCAGAGAAGAGTAACAGGATTAGTCAGGGACACAAAAGGGTACTCTTACCAAGAAAGACTTCATTTATGTAAATTGCCTCATCTAGAAAATAGGTATCTGCGACGAGATCTGATTGAATTGGTTAAGGCTTGAGAAAATGGGTCGAGCAGACTAAATGCATCCTTACTCTTTCTCCAATGACGCACAAGGGGGGACATAAATTTAAAGTGTAAATGGGTAGTTGCAGGATAGATTTGGGGAAATTTGCTTTCGGCCAGTGTGATTGTTGAAATATGCTTCCACCTAATATTTTGGCAATGAGTAGTTGAATTGATTTAAATGACTGGTAAATTATTGAAAGGGATGAGCAAACTACGTTGGTATTTTTTTATATCTGATGATATAGTGAGGGAAATTTTATATCTGATAATACATTGAGCGAAATTTGATACCTGAAGATACATTGAGTGCAAAAAAACGTTTAAAAAGTCCTGTCGTCCACATCTGATTCGAACTTAGGCCTTTTTCCTTAGGGTGTAGAAGGTCGTGGATCGTAACTACCATATTAGTGGCGAGATTCTTAAAGCAAACTTGTAATAAAGTTTTGTCACATTGGCTACATACCTTGCTGCAAAAGTTCTGGATGCAATTTCATTGATATGAGGCGAACATTTTTATATGTATATTTTCCTTCATGATCGGCGAAGATTAATTGGTTTATTCTCCCGAAAATAAATGGATTTTTTAACCCGCCAATAGGATCGAATTGGGTGTTTCAAAAGGAGTACAGTGCACTGACTCCTCATCATCTTAGTAACCTGGGTTTCGTATATTCTAATACAAACACCTCAGCTTAATCGTACTGTACAATCAATTCAACCTTACTGTACAGTAAATAAAAGTAATTAAATCGATTTAAACATGTCACCAAAGCAAGTCGAAACTTAATGAAAAATTGTTTACAAAGTAATCTGAGTAGAAATTAATAATTTGGTTGTTTAAAATAATATTTCTCACCGTCTGGATGTGATCGAAATTAATAGAACTCAATGATAATAAACATAATTCATAGAAAATATCAATCAAACAAACAAACACACAAGATTCCAAAGATCCTCAGTCTCTCATTGGAGACCTGCATTTGATGGGAAATTTTATCAAATTTGGCTAAACACATTTAGATCGGAATGAGCGCAAGTGCTCTTTCCTGCCATCTCATCGCACCCAAATGATGCTTTCCCTTCGATCATTAATAATCACGTTCCTCTAGAAACTTCTCTGCGATAAAACTTGACAGGAAATAATTCATTAGACAGCTTTCGGTTTTATTACCATCTCTGTTGAGTAGGTTGCTGAATGGTTGACGTTTCATTAAGACTCCGTAGCTTCATCGCATATTGAAGCGGCTGGCGAATAACAAACATTTGCAGAGAACACAGTAATGGAGTCTCGACAAAGATATTCTAAAAATTTTGACACTTTAATGTCGGATTTAAGTGTTCAAGATTTATCCAAGAATCTTAAAATATTCGCACAGAACACTGAATAAGCTACCATGAAGTATTTAGATTTAATGCATGCACTAAATTTAAAGATAGAAGATGTGTGAAAAATGAGATACAGGTAGTCGTACGTCGGTGATGTGATCCTGTAAACGTCGAAGTATACTACCATACCATTAATATCCGGACACCTGCATATATACAAATAAGCTTTATTTACAGGAAGACTAATAACGTGTGCTCAAACCTGTAGCCTTTATGACAATCGCCGTGGAACGCTCTCCACCATTTTTTTTTTTTTGTTTATAAATTGCCTGCGATATTTTCCGCCATTGGGCCTTCAAAGCAGCAACCAGTTCAGCTCTGTTTTTCGGGCACTCCTTCTCACTCGCAACTGATGATCGAATTCAACCTATAGGTTCTCTATAGCATAGAGAATCTATAGCATAGAGAACCTATAGCATAGAGAACCATTGAGGTCGGGGCTTTGGGCTGGCCACTCCAACTTTTCCACGCTCATGTCCTCAAATAGTTCTGACCAGTATGACATGGAACTTTGTCCTGCTGATATAGCTACGGGCCTTCCCGGACATGCTTCCACAATATAAGTAAAACATTATTATAATGTCCATGGTCTATATAGACCTCAACATCAATGATTTTGTCCAAAATAACCAATTGTCCCGGCCAATTGGCAGTCGCCTGAAAAATAGTCCCAGGCCATCACGCTGCCTCTGCCAAACATCATCGTCGGGACGAAACAGTCAAGCAGGTGGCTTTCTCTGGGCATCCTCCATACCCACACCTGTGCTCATCAGTGACCCATCACTGATGAGCACAGCTCTCCGTTGATCTACGGTCGGAGAACGGTTAGCATTACACCAAGCTAGACGAAATTTGGCATTAGTCGGTGTGATTAGTGGCTGATGTACGGCTGCACGACCATGATAACCCATGTCATGCAGCGTCTTGCGCAATGTACTGGTGCTGACATAGGACCCAATCTTCTCATTGAGGACTTGTGTGCTGCGGCAATGTTGACCTGTGTTCCGAGCGGATGATCCTTTCTAGGGCTCTCCTATTACGTTCCTTCAGCTTCGGGCGTTTTCTGGGCCATTTCTTGACGGTTTCGGCACCAGTCTACTTCCATTGTAGATCATATCATCAATCATCGACCTAAGGATCTTCGGTACCCTTGAAATATCGTGTCCAAACAGATTGCTTATATGGCACCCTATCATCTTTCCGCGCTGGAAGTCTGTTAATTCGCGGCATCATGCATTCATAATTATACTGCTGTCTCCTCGGAAAGCCTGCTAGCATATTTATAGTTGTTTGATACGTAGGACGTGACCATCAACGGAGGGGTGTCTGGATATGAATGGCAGGTCAGTATATGTCGAAACAGCGTTTATCGGACATGTTTTTACATGTGCTGTTACACTGGTCGATGCCCCTCATTGTGGTAGTGCGGTTTTAGGAGCAACAGTGACTAAGGCCATATTGCTCCGTGTCTTCTGTCTGTAAATTGCGTGTGTTCTGAGGTCGATTTTCTGTTTGCTGGATGATAAACCTGAGTTTCCAGAGGAAAACCATGCTAACATCTCTGAGACTGACTAACTCAGCCACGTTGTGAAAAGGCCCATAAAAATTCCTCTCGTCATCAACAGGACTCGAACTCGAAACAAAGGCATCCCGATTCGTTCTTATTTTTTTGGCCAGTGTGTGTAAAATGGCGTTATGTCGAAAGTATACTTAATTTGGAACGACTTATATCGAAAGTACGTAATTTGGAACGACTTATATCGAAATTAATTATTCAGAACTTCGTGAATGGGACACTGCCTCTACCTTTCAAATTGAAGTGCATTTCCTTCTTAAAAGCACTCAGGTGCCCCTCCGAAGTTAATGCGAAATTCAACATTTGATATGCAGATAAAACAAGCAGGGTCTGTTGTTTTATCTGCATATGATTTTAACATATCAAAAGGCAGAGAGTTAAATAAAAAATACCGTAAATCCCAAATACCAAAATATTGTAAGACATTGAAAAAAAACAACAACAAAAAAACTAGTTTCTTTAAAGTATTTCAGCGCTGAGCAACTCAAGTCAGAACCTGTTTTGTTGTGTTCTTTCATTTGAAGGAGAAAACGCTCTTTTGTCAATCTCTAAACGTCCCCACGGAAACAACAGTAAAAGCAACTCACAAAGAGTACTTAGCGAAAGATCTAAGAACAGAGCCCCCAATGTCAAGAGAAGAGCGCCTCAGGAGATTTACGTATGTCGATGCAAAGGAAAAATCACTCACTGTACAAGGTGAGTAACTGGATGGAGCCGTACATCACTGATGTCGAAGTCGAGCATCTGTATGAAAAGTGACTATCACAATAAATCGCTAAACAAGAAGCCAGACCAGGGTGTCTGTTGGGGAATATGCGGGACCATGAGTTCGAGGATAGGCTAAATTAGTCATGTTTATGCTTGTGGACATTTGACTGATCTTTATTGACTTTTTGTTTACTGATCTCCATAATATCCTATGTAAACATCTGAGAGTTTAGAAAATGCCAAAAAAAATTAAAAACATAATTAATGACGTTAAAGCAGGCCCTCGTGGGTAGCACAGATGGTAAGATCGCTGTTCTCCCCCACACCGGGTGGAAAGATCTAAGTTCGAGTCGGGAAGAATTTTTATGGGCCATTTTCACGATGTGGCTGAGTTAGTTGGTCTCAGGCTAGGGTAGATGGTTTTTTCTCCCGGATAGTCGGGTTTTTCACTCAGCAAACAGAAAATCGACCTCAGAACACACGAAATTTACAAACAATATACACAGAGCAATATGGCCTTAGTCGCTGATGCTCCTAAAACCTTATAACAACCAACCACGTAAAACCAATAATTATCTTTTACAGCTTTGTGTTCAATATTCATAAAAGGGTCTGTTTCGGTCTCTGAAATAAAAGAAGAGAGGGTGAATAACCAAAATTTTGTTTTGTCCTTTAAAGAACACAAAATTACAGATAAGACTGTAGTCGAGCGAACTACTTGTGAAAATTTAATGAAGTTTTATGAAGATTTTTTGACATCATCTTTCTTGCAGAACTGACTCCATCTTCAACATTTTCTTGTTTGTTTTTCAAACAAGAATGGAGGCGGAAATCTTGCTTTTGCAGCAGTTAAAATCCTGAAACACTTCATTTGACATTTCATTTGTTTGCTGCTCTATATGATAGAGCAAGAAAGAACTTTATACATGTAATAACTTGCCTAGACATGCTCTAATTCGTCAATCGATGTTATCATTCTGTTTGCTGGAAGAAAAACCCGCTTTTCCGGAAATTAAAAAAAATCATGCTGCTCTTGCCTAAGACTGACTAACTCAGCCACTTTGTGAAAAAGCCCCATAAAAATTCTTCCCCTCATCGATGGGACTCAAACTCATGTTTTTTCCACCCGGTGTGCTACCATAAGGGCTATTATTTGTTATCTTCTACTTGAGATAATACTTTTTGGTTTTGTCTGTCATTGTCATCCAGAATCTTAATTTCGCACCTTACAGGTCAAACAGCATGCATTTCCATTATCATTTTGGAAATATAACAATCCAGTTTCGTTGAATATTTAACCATATAATCAAAATCATATGGTTAACTTTTAAGATTTAAAAATTTTCAGTTACTAATATATTATTAGTAAAATCATGTAACTCCTTTTATCACTCTGTTTTGGTAAAATAAAACAGGACTAAAAATAAAAATAATTAGTGTATAATGTCGTTTTACATATATCGAAATACAGTGTTGACTATATACTGTCAAGTTTGCAATTAAAATTCTCCATTTAAATTTATCTCCCTTTTTGATAGCCACAAATGTAAGCAGTAACAGATAATCCGTGTAGTTCATATTTTATTGGAAACGTGTGCTTTCATGTTTTAATGGTGAGGTTTAAAAAGAAAACACTGGCAAGGTCCTAGATATATTAAGTCCCACGGGGACTCCAACACTTTAGCAGAGTTTTTTTGTGCGTGTGAGCTTTTCGAAGCTATTTATTTCGGGATTATCTTCCATATCTCGTTCATTCCTCTTTTTTTTACTGCTCTTCAAAAGAAAAGCCTTGTTACGTGAGGATTTTTGGGAAACAGTCTATTTGTTTTCTTACATTCTGTCTGTGATTCTTTGACTCGCCTCAAGGCTTGTATCACGGAGACCAAACTGAGCACAAAGAGAAAGGGAAAGATTACGAATGAAGCGTAGAAATAGTAAAAAATAAAAGCAAAGAGGGATAATGGAAGAGGTTATTTGCTCCCAGAAACACAACATGCATTGGATAACAAAATGCTTAAAAATAGAGTGATTAAAGAAACGTAGAGAGAGAGAGCAAGACAATGGATCAACCAAAACTACAATGAAATCTGGAGTTTGATATACCATCAGCGCTCGGAGCAGAACGGTGAGAGAAAGACGGAGACACAAAGATTAATGGTAAGAGAACAATTATAATCATTAAGAAAATTAATGGAGCTCTGAAAGGTACGCCATCGTTGCTGAAAGAAACTGATAAATCTTAGAATGGATAGAAGAGCGAGGATGGGTTGTATATCAGGATGAAAAGCGTCGTCTATCATCTAGGCATCCTAGAATTTTCATTGGTAGAGATGTAACCTGTTATACCCTAAGCGCTTCCTCTTGATCACGTGGTGGTAACACGTCTTCTCTTATGTTACCTGTACCTTGTTGGAATAAGATTTATGCCTTCTGTCAGGTGGGCGATACGCGTCGGATATAATATTGGACAGATAGATAGAAAGGTTTAGCACGCAAACGTCCGTGTTAAGGATTGACGTGCAAGTGGTTAAAGACAACCCCCCCCCCTTTAGACATACTGTACTTAAAATAAATGGTGCGAAATATCCTAGTGTCCTTTCGCCCATATTGGAGCTCTACAATTTACTTATGCAAACTATTTCCTTAGTGATGTTTGTCTAATTTATTTCTAATATCAAATTCATTACTTTATTAATATTATTCAACCCAAAGATTTTATATCAACTTCAATTCCTTGACCATCGGGTATCAATACAATTCTCCTCTAATAATAATACGCCATACATATTGCCTACCATATGGATCGTTCAACCCAATTCAAATATTCGAGTTTTATTTTCGTACACTTCTTAAATACACGTAAACAATCACTCGATATTTCCAAATCTGCTGCCACAATGAAAACCTCGCTGGCTTATTCCACCACAAACTGCCAACAGTTGCCACCTACCTACACGTTAGCAAAGATTTAAGCCTTACTTACCTGGTAGCAATTCTTTGTTCAAGATGCCGTTACCAAGTGAGATCGAGCAAGAGTCGAAATGAAGAAAGCGGTTACCTCCAACCTCGCTGACTACCTCTCACTATCAAACTCCGCCTACGGTGAGACCGTCGTGCGAGCGCAATGAGATTTGTGCCCCTTTTCTCCCTTTGGAACAAACAAATAACACGGACAGGAGGAAAAAAAAAAAAGTTTCCAACGATGAGTTGTCTATGCGCAGGCGCATCTCCGTCATATAGGGCTAAAACGATCGATAGGAATTGCAGCGTATGTGTGTAGATGCGTAAATAGAAAGAGAGGAGAGTGGTGGATGGATGCCGTGCCTCCACAAGCTGCCTGAACTAACAAAGATATCTATCAACACTTAGCCTCGAAGCAGACAACAAAGAAATGCGTACACAATATGTGTTTTCTCCCTATTTGACAATTTAGGGTGAGGAGCAAACATGCAGTGATGTTCGAGTTTGCATTCTTCTTTCTCTCCCCTCCCCCCGCATCTATTCTCTCAGTTTTTCTGTCATCCAAGCCATTCTCCAGCACTTTTTTTTTCTGGGATGAAAACACAGAACTGAATCAAATGAATGGAAGTTCAATTGGTACTATTACAAATTTTCAGCGATGAAATATCTAAAAATATGAACGCATAATTGAAATATTTCCTTGATCTTTTGCCTGAGCGCAGCAAAATACCGTATTTGCCAGACCATGAGACGCACCCAGATTTTAGAAGGAGAATTTTCGGATAAAATATTGTATTGTATATTTTTGAAATATAGATTCACGAGTAAAGGTATCATTTTGTTGGTTGGAGGAGGACCCAAATATCTTTCAGATGCCCTGTTTCGTTGGCATATTTTACCACCTTCAATTTGACGCCACCAATAGTTTGTGAAACCTCTTTTGCCTTGTACCAATTTCGTTAGAAGTACAAATTCATAATAAATTAAAATTACCGTATTGCACAAAACACAGAAGCATGAGTACTAAAGAGATGTTTTTCTCTATCCTCTAGAGCGTCGCGCCCCACCTAAAAGCATACCTCAACTGAGAAGAAAGTGGTGGAAGAGCTTTAAAGTTAAACATAAAAAAGGCACCTGGGGAATGGGATCTATCGAGTTATATTAAGGGAGGCAGCTAAGGAGGGAAGCAAACCGTTGAGCCATAATTATGAGAGCATCTTTGGATTCAGGGGAAGTCCCCACGGATTGGAGAGATGTACAGATGTATCCCCAATTCACAAAGGGAAATCAAAGGGTGACACGACAAATTACAGACCTGTTAGCTGTTCCAAGAAAAATAATGAAGTCACTGATTAAACAAGTAATACAGGACAATCTAGACAGTTATACTTGTCACAGAATGGATTGGTCTTGTCTGACCAATATGATTGGATAGTGTGATGCAGTAACAAAGGAACTGGATGCAAAAAAATAATTTTCATATGATATATGTGTACTTAGGAAAGGTTTTGATGGGCTGCCAGGACAGCTTATAAGGTTTTGCCAATGATATACTGGAATTTTGCTAGCAGGGAAGCCCTCGTGAGTAGCACAGTTGGTAGGATCGCCTTCCTCCCCACACCGGGTGAGTGGAAAAGACCAGAGTTTGAGTTCCATCGATGACGTGAGGAATTTTTATGATCTTCTTTCACAACGTGTTTGAGTTAGTCGGTCTCAAGCGTGGGTAGCGTGGTTTTTTTCTCCCAGAAACTAGGGTTTCTCGTCCTGCAAACAGAAAATCGACCTGAGAACACACGCAATTTACAGAAAATATACACAGAGCAATATGCGTTAGTCGCTGATGCTCCTAAAACCCTACAACAACAACAGTCAACAGAGATAAGGAGGTGATTATCCTATTGTATAAAGAAATGGTCTGCGCGGTAGCACAGTGGTATTGTCACCGTCCTCCCCACACCGGGTTGAAAAGGCCCGGATTCTAAACCCGTCGATGACGCGAGGAACTTTAATGGGCTTTTTTCACTCCGTGGCTGAGTTAGTCTGTCTCATGCATAGATAGTAAGGTTTTTCCCCCAGAAACTGGGTTTTTTTCATTAAGTAAAAAAGGCAGATCGACCAGAGAACACACGCAATTTACAGACATCATACATATACGGGCATATGTAAGAAATTATGGGTGGCCCTAATATAATGATTTGGATTTTTTTTGTGTAAAGAAATGGTCAAGCCACACCCTGAGCACTGCATACAGGACTGGAAGCCTCGTTTTAAGAAGGGTGTAGGGCTGCTGGAATGGGTAAAGAGAAGGGCAACGAGATTGATGAGAGGAACAAAAGGGTACTCATCCAAAGAAAGGCTTTGGTGAGGGCCCTTCTGCAAATTGCAGCATCTGGAGACTAGGCACTTGCGATGTGATCTGATTGTTTAAGGTTTTGAATGGATTGAGCAGGTCAATGCTGATAAGATTCTTCTCCTTGCTCAGACTGCACACGAGGGGCATAAATTCAAATTGAGAAAGGATGGTTGGAGTTTGCCTTTAGCCAGTGAGTGGTTGGTTGCTGGAACAAACCGCCATCTGTTGTTGTGGAAATGGATAATTTAAATAAATTCAAGGAAGTATTAAATAAACTATTGGAGGGAATGGATAAGTGAAATGGGAAGTTTCGTTTTCTTTTGGCTGATGCCGTACGTATAAGCTTTCTTTCTAATATAATTTGCCACTCCTAATACTGTACTAATATCCATAAGCTACTGGAACCAATATCACGCACTGCTGGACCACCCCACCAAATGTTTTTTGCCAACTACGTAAAGAAATTACTATATAAGCTAAAAGATTATAATAAAAAATTGAACAATTTTATGTTTATAAAATAAATTTAATATAGGTTAAAGAATAAATATTTGTCCGCCTAAAAGTCTGAAATCATATTTCATTTGAAGAATATCCCAGAAAGGTATAGAAGACCCCTGAATGTGGTAGAACATTATAGATTATTCTAGAATATTCTAGAAATTAGGAGTAGTTTTTAATTTATAGAAGGCTGTAGATGATTCTAGTGGTTTGCAATAATATAAACTGAGGAGTAAGAGCTGCAACTTATAAAATCAAACACCAGTCATTCAGAAAGAGTGGTTGATGTAAGTTTTGTGTGTTTCGTGATAAACATGGCAAGAAATAAGGAACTGAGTGTTATAAAATGAAGTGCTGTCATAAACCCTGTATAAAGAAAGTTATTCCATGAAAAGTATTGGCAGAAAACTAGGTGTTTCATTTAAAGGAGTACAGAATACAATTTGACGATTCAAGGAGACTGGCAATTTATAGGACAAACCACGATCAGGACGATTGCACGTAAAACGAAAGCACAGAATAAGACCCTAACACTTATTTCTAAAAGCAGTCGACGACTTACTGCACTTGAAATCCGAGATGAGTTCAGTAGGAACATAAAACTCCCGTGTCTACATCCACTCTAAAAATTTGTCTTAAATAAGTAGGACTTCATGGTCGTATAGCGATCTGAAAACCCTTATTAAACCCGGAAAATCGAAAGAAATGATTGACTTGGGCTAAGAGCAATCAACATTGAACAATTGAAGAGTGGGAAAAAAAGTACTGTGGACGGATGAATTCAAATTCGAAATATTTGGATCCAAGCCTAGATTTTATGTGAAACTATCAACTGAACAAAAAAATGGTGCCACATTGTTTAGTACCTACAGTCAAGTACGGTTGTAGTTCCATCGCGGTCTAGGGGATGCTTCTATTTTTCTGGAGTGGGTGACATCATCAGAATTGAAGGAATTTTAAGAAAAGAAGGCTATAAAAATATTCTTGAACATAATACAGTATCTTCTGGACTTCGACTTTGTGGAAAAAATTTTAAATTACAACAAGACAGTGATCTGAAGTACAGCCTTCAGCTGTGTAGGGACTTTGCTAGAGCTGTGCAGCTCTAGCAAACTAAACAGGAGGGGGAGTATTGCAAATTATGGTGTGGCCCCTCCAATCGTTTGACTCAAACCCAATAGAGCTCTTATGGGATCATCTAGACCGTGAAGTCTGTCCATCTTCACAGAATTTATCGAAAACCTTACAGATCGCTTTAAATAATGCGTCAAGACATTATTATAAAATTAATCTCCAGAATGCCACGTTTGGTGAGGCAGTGATAAAATCTCGTGGGGGATATTTTGATTAAAATCAGTATAGTTAATATTAATCATATTAATATTTTTGCTGTAAATTTTTCGATGCTTAACAAGAAATCTTAACATACTTTGCAGTGCGTTGTTTTCTTATATTGAACCTTACATTGTCATAACTAATTTCACAAAAAATAAAAAAAATTAAAAAAATAACTGAAACTGTCATACGCTGCGATTCCAAACTTTTAAGGGGGAATGTATGTGAGTTAAACTGCTGATAAAAGCAGTAAATATCAAATGGGTTCCTATCACTTTAAAATCCGTATTATAATTTTTGAAATAAAATTGGAATTTAAATTGTATATTCATTTCTGATTTTTTTACTTTATTTTTTTCCATCGATAGGTGTGCCAATAACAAGAGCTGCGCGTGGCACGCATGCTGCAGGGTTGGTCACCTCTGCAATGTATAGTCTTATTCAAAAAAATAGCTGCATTCATTTGGTATGCTTTTCGACCATAAGACGCAGTGGAATTGTAGGCAACGTGTTCCACTTAAAAAGTGCACCGTATGTTCAGGCAAATACGGTAATCTTAATGTTTCTTTGTTTGTACAGAAATCTAGTAGCTGTTTTAAGATACTTTAAAATTGCTCTAGCCGTTATCAGACAATTTTGTTACTGTGCTGTTGAAAAGATATAGCAACACCCAGTGAATAGATGGCAGTTCTAATTTTGGTTGTCTGTGCACAGCCTGAACTTCAGAGGCGATAAAGGTTTTTATCAGTTTGGTTCATAGAAATCCTCTTTGCAAACATATGATCGTGGCCAGGAAAATTGGATGGTGCTGAGTCATATCAGGGTTAAATCAGATTTAGAGATTTATGCATTTTTTAGGAGGATGAGTAATACCCATCCATTAACTCCCTCTCTAAGGGAAACCGGGGTGTTGGCTATAAAACTTACTGGGATGGCAGAAAAACAGAAAATTATCCTTTTCGCAGACTAGAAAATCTTCGGTGTTGAAGGAAATTTCAATCATCAAAATGATAGACTTTATGCCAAGAGTTTTAGGAAGGTAGCTGGAGTTACATATGGGAAAGAGTCATTATCCTGCATCAGTGATGGCTTGATTCTATTAACAATAGTTTTACTCTCCTTTCGCCATGATGATTACAAAAAGTCCTCTCATGCTATTTTAGCTGGTACCTCACACTAATATTATTTTGGCTATCCATCCCGTTTTTGCAAACGGTTGCCATGGTAGCATATTTAAAATGCTATTGACCAACAGCATGCCTTAATCATAGTGAAGGCCCGGGTTCGAATCCCGTCGGTGACGCTAGGAACTTTTATGGGTTTTTTTCACTCCGTGGCTGAGTTAGTCGGTCTCAGGCGTAGATGGCAAGGTTTTTCTCCTGAAAACTTGAGTTTTTCGTCCAGCAAAACAGGAAAATCGACCAGAGAATACACGCAATTCACGAACATAATACACTTGGGTAGTTGAACTAATGTTCCGAGTGACTGCAGTGTGACATTTTTATTATATTTTTTTCAATATCCCTGTCTCTCTCGCAGATATGCAAGGTGTGTCTAAAAAGTTTTAGGAATTCATTCATAAAAAATCGAAATCTCAAGGAAAAAATATTATTACCATTTAATCATCGAAGTACATTCCTTCTAACTCAATACACCTTTTGCACAGTCGTGCAGCTTCTGAATGGCTCTGTGGAACTGATCTGATGGAACCCTATTTAACTCCCTCGTCACTCTGGTTTGGGTCTTGGAAACTGTAAAAATAGTGGCCCTTCATGTGGGATTTCATTTTGAGGAACAGATAATAATCAGAAGGTGCCAAATCCGCAGGACACGAAGGATGGCGAAGCACTGTAAGCCCTTCCGTTCAAGAAACTGCTTGACAATGGTCGTGTTGTGTGAAGGTGCATTGTCGTGAAGCAAAGCAAAGCCCTTGATATTGGCGAAGAGTGTGCCCAGGCCTTCGCCGATGATTTGAGGCTAACTGTTGCTGCTGACTCACGAGCGCACATCGAAGAAAAAGCCAACCACGCGATAGGAATTTTTCAAAACTGGGCTACAATCCATTGCCTGCGGATTTCGCTAAATAAGACCTGCTCAGTACTCCTGAAGGGTAGATTCGACCTTGCCAGACCACCGCAAGTGAAAATCCAAGGATCACAATAAAACTTGCTACAGAAATCAAATATCTCGGAATCATCATAGACAAAAATCTGTCTTTCCAGCTCCATCTAAAGTACATTAAACAAAAGATACCGAAATATTCTGCATTGGTCGCAAGAGTGACCAGGAGGGACTGGGGGTAAACAAGCAGACCGTGTCCTTCTACTACAAATCTACCTTCATCCCGGTCATCACATATGCTTCACCAGTTTGGTACAAAAAGGTAACCACAGTAGTAAATAGAAGAACCTTGGACAGTATCCAGCGGTCAATAATTGTGACAATCACACGAGCTGTCTCGACGGTCAGCACGCACGCACTCCAGGTTCTGGCGGGAGTCCTCCCCCTGGATTTGGAAATCATTAGATGCGCCCTGACATAAAATATGGCAAAAGAAATACCGTGTACTATATTGGACCTCGTCAACAACAGGAAGTTTGAAAAAAACCAGACTGTTCAACCACCTCCGACAGGAATGGCAGGATCGGTGGACAGAGTCCACTAAAGAGGAAATCACCAAGACGTTCCTTCCGAGCGTAAACAGAGTCTTTCCAAAAACACCAAATTGGTTCCAACCGGGGCTCCATATCACCTTTCTGCTCACCAGGCACGGGCCATTTAATGCAAAGCTTTCTAGCTTCGGAATCACTGAGGATCCTCGTTGCCTCTGTGGCCGCGAGGAGACGTGGCAGCATGTATGACTGCGACCACTATGAGGATCTGCGATGTATGCTCACCACTACTATCACCTACTTCATGCAGAACATGGAACAGCACCTTCTCGACTCGGAACATGAATACAAATTCCTTACCATATTTACCAGAAACTCTTCGCTGGAAGGAGAGCACTTATAGCAAACTACCATGCACAGCACCCGGAAGCTGATGATGAATCACGAAACTAGGACTGGAGAAAACTGGAATACGCAAGAAAACCGTATCAAAATAACCTACAACCACGAAAAATGACATCATCTAGCCTTGTTCCCGAAGGAACTGACAACCAGGAAGACCTACGTCTGAACATGATAAACTGACACAGGACTTGATATGAACTGGAAACAGGACTGTCAGGAGACAAGACTGTCTCCTCCCCTCCCCTCCTCTGCCAACCCTTATTCTTCTCCTGGTGGGGCACGGGCCTGCCACACTGAACATCCTGGGGTCGCCTTCTCTATCGCCCCCATACTTCTGTCGTTTCCCCATCAGCTTTCAGTCTCCCCCCCACTCCGCTTAATACGCCAGCGTATACCCCACACAAACTGCGAAAACTTAATTTCGTCCAAATTAAAACGCATAAACTTTATTTGGCTTTTCTAATTCCAGCTGTCACCCTTACCGAGATTTTTTTTTAGGCCCTAGTCACTGAAATCTCAAGAAACTAGGTGGCAGGGCCTGCCAGAGTAAAAATTTCAAACTACTGTGTACCTGGTCTGCCTCCACGAGGCCAAGTGTAGGCAACGTTGGGCCTCAGTAAGAGTCCAGCGGCTAAACGGCCAGATGAACAACGATACACAACACTATACATATACAAAATCCACACACTTTTAAATCTCTGGCCTTGCCAGTGAACTAGTACACCAACAACGAAAGTAACGCGGAGATGGGGGAAACCCCTAGTGCCCCTAGACATCAATACACGTTACACTTTTCACCTAACTGCAAATGCAATTGATTGTCTTTTTGTTTTAGATTCGTATGCAGAGCACCAGAATTCATTACCAGTTATGATTTTTTTTAAAGTGTGGATCACTGTCTGCCATCTCAGTTAAACCTCGGCACGCAGGTACTCCTTCCTCCTTCTGTTCCGCGTCAGTGCATGCGGTACGAAATGCTAGCAATTTCCTTTTTCTTTTCTTTTTTCCCAATCTTCGACAACAATCGAACGCCCGGTATCTTCTTTCGTCTTCTCAACCTCCAACCCAAGCACGGTACTAAATACTATAGGTACTAACACCTCTCGTGTTTGGGGTTTACATAATAAAAAAAAAAAAAAAAAAATCCTTGCTGATGTGAAGTTGTTCTGCGATTATTCGGAGGGACAGGCGAAGATCTTCCGTTAAGAGCTGCCGAACTTTTTCGGTGGTCGAGTTCGTACGAGAATGAGATGAGCTACCACTCCGCGCATCGTCCTGAACATCTTCCCGCCCTTCCCGGAAGCCATACCAGGAAAAATATTAGATCGTGATAGTGTTTAATGTGCATAATCTGCAGTAACCATTGCAACTGTTTCAGACGCACTTTTTCCGGCTTTAAAAGAAAATTTTATCACCACTCTTTTCTCGTTCCTTGAATCAATGACGAACGTGCTTGACTGCGCCGACTTAAACACGAGTTTCCAGGAGAACGCCTTTGTCCACACTGATGAAACTTGGCACAGAGCTAGTTCAGACTTTATAGTGAATAGTTGCAACAGTGTCCAATGTATGGGGCTAGTGGTATCGTTTAAAAAAAATCAGTCCTAAAACTTTTCAGACACACCTAGTATGTGTATATTCTAGAAACCGAGTTAATGTGTGGTGCGTGGAAATTTTCATTAGTATTAATGAAATAATTCATTAGACAGAGAGTGGTAATCAATGGACACTGCTCATCGTGGACTAATGTTATTAGTGGAGTCCCTCAGAGTTCAGTGTTGGGTCCATTATTGTTTTCTGTATTTATAAATAATATTGATGATGGTATATCAAGCTTAATGTCCAAGTTTGAAGACGATACAAAGGTTGGCAGGGTTGTTAAGGACACTACTGACTCTATGCTGCTGCAACAGGATCTGGAAAGGTTGAGCAGATGGGCTGAGAGGTGGCAAATGAAGTTTAACATTGACAAATGTAAAGTACTACATATGGGAAACAGCAACCCCAGAGCAACGTATCAACTCTGTGGTACTACACACTGACAGTGGTAAAGAATGAAAAGGACCTGGGGGCAATTGTGCAGGCAGATATGAAGTTTTCTGAGCAGTGCAGATGGGCTGCAAGAGTAGCTCATGGTGTCTTGTCAATGATATACAGGACTTTTTCTAGCAGGGATAAGGAGGTGATTATTCCCTTGTATAAGGCAATGGTCAGGCCACACCTTGAGTACTGTATACAGGTCTGGAGGCCTCATTTCAAGAAGGATGTAGAGCTGCTGGAACGAGTACAGAGAAGGGCAACAAGATTAGTGAATGGAACAAACGGTTTCTCTTACGAAGAAAGGCTTAAGTTTTGCAAATTACGGTGTCTGGAGACTAGGCACCGGCGAGATGATCTGATAGAGGTGTATAAAGCGTTGAATGGTTTGAGCATGCTCAATGTTGATGGGATTCTTCCTCTTGCTCAGAATAATCACCTGAGAGGGCATAAATTCAAATTGAGGAAAGACAGATGTAGGATAGATGTGTGGAAATTTGCCTTTAGCCAGCCTGTGGTTAGTTGGTGGAACAGACTTCCATCCCTTGTGGTGGAGGTTGATAGCCTAAATAAATTTAAGGCTCAGCTGGACAGGTATTTCGAACGAACGGAGGGGTGAAGTGGAAGGTTTTTTTTTTTTTTTTTTGGCTGATGTTTGCTGCATAAGTTTGCTTTCTTGCATCATATGCCTCTACTAATGCTAATGCTAATTAATAGTGCCAAAATGGTGCAAGAAAGAGTTTATATAGTATCAACCAAAAAAATGCCCACTTCGTTTGCCCATTCCTTCTAATATTTTGCTCAATACTTCTTTAAATATAGTCAAACTGCCTATTTCTACAACACCGGTTGTTATTGCTGTAGGGTTTTAGGAACATCAGCGAATCTTATCGAGCATCGGGATCATCATCGACCTCAGAATATGCATGTGTTCTGAGGTCGACTTTTTGTTTTTCTGGAAGAAAAACCCGAGTTTCCAAGAGAAAAAACCATTCTACCCTCGTCTGAGACCGACTAACTCAGCCACGTTGTGAAATAGACCCATAAAAATTCCTCGCCTCATCGACAGGACTCGAACTCAAGTCTTTTCTACCAACTGCGCTACCCACCAAGGCAACACTAGATGGAAGTTTGTCCAGCAGTCAATTACTCTCTCTGACTGCCAGCAAATTTCGTACATCTGTCCTGCAACCACCCATTTTCAATTTAAATTTTTTTTACCTCCATGTAAAATAAATGTTTGTTGAAGATGAAGGATGTCATCAATATTAGTTTACTCGGTCCATTTAAATATGCAAAGATAAATAATGCCAATATTTCTAGACAGTCTAATACTTATCTGTTATGGATAAGTGTAAAGCTAGAACTGGAAGGTCGGATTCATTCTAATGCCAAAATTTAAAATAAAAAAATTCTAATGCCAAAATTAGAAAATATGACGATTGTAATATTTGAATTTTGTATTTAGAGAAAAGAAAGCAGATACATAAAGAACATATGAGCATAACAAGTGCTTCTTATTAAAATTAAAACTTTTTTTTTTTTTTTTTTTTTTGTCGTTCAAAGAAAGTCAAGAATTAAAAAAAATAATAATATATGTGTGTGTTTATTTTATTGCAAAGTTATAATTATTTCCGGGGTCAATAGTTTACAATATAGTTCGATAGTGCTGGAATCGATAGTTTACAATATAGTCCGATAGATCGATAGTTTATAATATAGTCCAGAAATTTAAAATGTGTTAAATCATTTTTAAAAAACGTAAATAGTGTTTATTATATGTATATAAATAGTGTTTTATTGAATAAATAAAATGTAGTATAGTATGTCGTTTAAATTAAAAATTTTAATCATAACTGTGGCATAGTTGAGGAGGGCATTACTTGGAGATTTGTTGTGGTTTTTGTATCATTTCTTGCACTGATTGTAGTATCTATTCAAAGCTTTCTCTATCTCGATATAACAGTGCAAACAGAAGATCCCTTTCTGTGTGTTAGATGCAGAGTGATAAAGCGAAAATTCAGTGTTTTAATGGACGAGATTAAGTATCGGAGGAATGGTGCTGATTCCCTGGAGAGAATTAAATCAGGAGACTCATCATTTACTGAGGGATTCACCACAACATTAAACCTACTCCCATGCATCTAGCTACAGGGACGGATCACTAGAGGCAGACGACACTAATCACATAGGAAATAGTTATTCTTGGTGGCTCAGTTGTCATGGAAGCAGGAAATAGTCGTATGTAGGTATAGATGGAATAAGACCTAGGTGCTTGCCAAAGGCAAAAGTTAATGATACTGTAAGACAGTTATCATCTTTTAAGGTGATTAAAAGCTGGTTATATCATTATATCTCCTTCCCCTAGTCTGGATTCGCCCCTGATGTAGTTGATAATGACATTAAACATAGTCTGAGATCGTTTCATAGTTATGAAGCGATTTAGAGAAAAAGTTATGACTTGGAGTTCAGTGCGCAAGACTTGAAGAGTATTAGCTATGATAGGAGGGAGTATATGGCCAGGGCTTTAGCAATCAGCTCCAGCCTGAAAAGATTGTGCAAGTCTCGTGGAATCGGATTTTTTTCAGCATGACTTGCATTTGTTGAAAGAAAGGACTGAGGTGGGATACATTTAAATAGAAGAGTTGCAAGAATATTTGCTGATATTTTTTTTGAGTTACTGATAACTATTTAGGGAAACTGTTGTGGCTAAAAACTTGTGTACATTCGATTCTTCGCTACTTCGAACCGTTCTATTCGGACAAACAATAATTTTGCGAAATAGTACATGAAGTACAGGCTTGCTGAAGATACAAGTACACTACGACTCCTGGGGACGAAGCTGTATAGCATCATGGGGAACTACGTTTATACAGCAAATGCTAGAACTGCAGGAATAAGCAATTGGAAAATTTTTGGTGAGGTGGGGAAGAATTACCATAAAAAAACGCGAACTCTTACATTAGATTTTCAATTGGGTGCAGAATTTGATCGTGATAAATTCAATGTATGCCGGAAAGACACAAATAACAAAAGTTCTAAATATTATTTGAATCCTTTCCAAGGATTCAACTAATATTTAGAACTTTTGCATTAAAGACCCATTAACAGGTGGTGATCATAGTGATGTACATTATTGAAGATACTGTAAACAACTGTTGTCAAGGATAAAGGGAAGGATTTAAAGTTTCGCAAGAGAAATTATAATGGTCTCAGACATTATTTGATTTCTAATCATTGAGAACATTTAGCATCTATCTGTGGGTTGCGAGTACAAATGATAAATGGGAAATATTCAAAGAAGCTAATCTTTATGTTGGAAGTGTTACTGTAGAGAAAGAGAGACTTCAAATTTGTGGGTTGCAAAGTCTCGCAACCAGACGTCTGCGTGGCGACTTGACTGAGGTATTTAAAGCTTTGAAAGGCTTTAGTAAATTAAATAATGGAGATATCTTTTTTTTTTTCTTTCGCGGGTGACACGAACTTAGAGGATATACACTTAAATTAAGGAAGGATGATTATGGACCGGATATATGAAAATCCCTTTTTGACAAGAGTTATTAACTGTCGGAATAATTACCACATAACTTAGTAGAAAGAGAACTTATGTAAATTTAAGGACCGGTTGGATAGACATCGGATGGAACCAAGTGACTTTTTAAGGCTAATGCTAGATAATCCTGGCTTCCTTGCATCGATTCACCTTTAATGATATCCATTTTTAGTTTGCATCTTCCTAAACAATTACCCACAGTTTGGGAAACGCTGGCTGAAATGATATTAGTTTCTGTCTAATGAATATTAGACAGAAACTTTTTAAACTCGAAAAAAGTAATAAAAATCAATTTTTTTTTTATTTCTAGACATTTAGAAATTTCACTTAAATCATTCACAATATTAAGGATTTTCTTAAAGCAAATATGCCTTGTTATATTTGTAGTATAATATCTGTTACTTAATAAACCAAAACTGAAGAGAAAAATTTTTCTGAATCATAAAAATTATTTTTCTTTTTTATCGCCAAAGCAACTAAGGCAATGAGGCGTTTAGTTTGATATACTGTGTATACGTTTTAGGCGTTAAAGTAACTAAGGCCATGAGGTGTTAGCATATTTTGCATGTAATTGCCTGTATCTGGTTGGTTTCTTAAACCCATTCTACCCTGAGATCAACTAATTCAACCTCACTGTGGGGAAAAAAAAAAAAAAAACAATAAAAATTCCCCCATTATTGACACGATTTGAACTGAGACCTTTTCCACCTTGTAGGAGAATGGTGATTATAACTACTAGAGACTTTTAGTATATTGCGTTTATAAATTGAGTGTACTGTGTTGTCAGTTTTGCTTGTTTTATCGGATAAAAATCCCTTTTTGGGAATCGGAAGAAATCACATAGATTAGGAGGAAAGTAAAGATTAGGATAGGTGGAAAGTACAAGGTCATTTTAGAAGTCAAGAATCGGGTAGTACTCCAACATGAAGTGTGGCATTATCTTGAGGCAGCTGTTATTACCTAGAAAGCATTCATTCTACATATCGATCTTTTAAGCACTGTTTAAAAATTACAGTATATAACTCCTTATATACTGTAATTTTCAAATAATAAAATATTGCTATTTAGACGCGATGTTATATACTGTTTCAAAGAATAATTTCAAATTTCAGTAAAGCTGCAGTCAGAGTGACTCAGTGTATTGCTGATTCATCATTATGATATAAACAGGCGATGACAACACACTGGGAACACTGGGAGTATAACGGGTACCATTCCAAAGCTAGGATTTTTTTTTACAAAAAATGAAAAAAAAAAAAATAACTGCACCACTTACATCATAACATCATAACGCTACACCTAGTAAGGTTTGCATCAATGAACACCACTAAGAGAAACAAATAAGTTAGGGTGCTTTCGCACAATACGTTGTTCCGTGTGACTCCGATTCCATATCGTCATCGTTTTGAAAAGAGCCGATAGAGTATTGGTGTAATCTTCACTGGCGAGTTGAGAATCGTTTTGTAAGTTTGGCGCAAACGCGTTTAGCAATACTTGAGGAAAATAAATCGTTTGTGCTCCATTACGGAGACCTCGCGGGGGGTGTGGCGGATAACGTCGCTACCCTCACAACCCAGCATTAGATTGTTTCAGCAGCAGGAATCTTCGTGTGGTGAGTCATCACCCTGCAACAAACGTTATTGAAGATGCCCTCGCAGTAGCAGGGTTTATAATTACCATTCTCCCACATTGTCGAAAAGCCCTGGATTTGAATTCCTTCAAATAGTGACGCTATGAACTTTTATTAGTTTGTTTTCAGAGCATGGCCGAGTTAGTTATTCTCTGGCGAGGGTTTGTCTCCCCTGGTTTTTCGTTCAGCAAACGGATAAATCCACTGTAATATGACGGATATCACGAGAGCTTATTTTATTAATGCCAGTGTTGAAGATGTCCTGACAGCTGTCACATTTACGCGGTCCATGTTTCGAAAGTTCACTTGTTCTGTCTCCAGTTGAGCAGCGTGGGCATCATTACTTCCACACCCGGAAAAGTTGAAACTATTGAAACTATAGTATATGAACAATAACATTAAAGATAACCCACCGATTACGTTTGCCATCTTTGACTGACTATTGCCCTCCAAAAAGTATCCGAACACACGTCGAATCCCCTTTTGCCGTTGTAGCGTACTCCACCCTCCTTGGTAGGCTTTCCAACAACGAACGATGTACTGAAGCAGGTGTAGTCCCCCATTCCTTCTGCGAAAAATTGATCAGCTACGGATGTGGGACACGTTGATCTAGCCCTCACCAACGTTTCACTTCATTCAATAGGTGTTCCCTAGGATTCAAATAGGAATTCTAAGCTGGCCGTTCTAACTTTTGTACACCCATTACTTTCTCGAAAGTTCGAAAGAGTAATGAATGAACAGAACACTCTTGGGGAGCATGGAATTGTCCAATATATTAAGATAGTCATCGGCGTTTATGGCTCCCACAGAACCAGGGATCTTGGGCAGTACAGTGAGAAATACCTGCCCACCATGACCCCATCCCCTCTGAACTTCGTTGTTGGCACAATGCAGATATTCTCGAGGCGCCTTCGATACCTTCACCTACCCATTTGATCGAAATAGAGTGTTGCAGGATTCATCCGTCCGCAGAGCCGATTTCCATTGCTGTGTTGACCATTTCGGCATCCGTTACATCATGCAAAGCGAGGCCGCTGATTGCGGTTGGTGATTTGACTTATGTGCCGCAGCTCTCCCATGAAAACCGTGGCTGTGGAGTTCCGTACGGAATCTGTTCGCACGAACATCAACCCTATTGACACCTTAAACTCCATGTTGATGTTTTGCAGGAATAACTGATGGGATTGTTGTACTCTCCTTCCACAGGAAACTCACATGGAGTGAGCTTCCCTTGATCTTTCTGTGAGTTGCTGGTCGGTGTAGACTTTCAGCAGTTGCGCGAATCGACAAGCCAGCAATGTGACATCCAACAATAACGCCCTTCTCAAAATGCGTCAGCTCGACTCTATGTGCCATGACGAGAACTAACTTGTGTGACTCATGTCTTCCTTTTATACCGGTTTGGATCACTTGTTTTTCCATGAAAGTTCGATGGACTATGAAAACAGGAGTGTCCAGATACTTTTGGGAATGTTATATATGTTGTAGGAGCTAGTCAAGGATATATAACTACCATAAAACGTCGGCTTTGGAAAGCGAGTCCAACGGGATGGCATTTTCTCCACCTGGATTTTAAATAAGGTAATTTATACCTTTTAGCAGACTGACACTTGTGTTCATAACTTAGATTCCCTCCCCCCCACCATTGAAAACTTTTTGTAGACGTTTATGACCACGGGGCCACGGGGCCACGTTGATCGTATTCTAAAGAAAACGAATTCATTTTTGACTTGCAAATGAAACCATTCCTTCCTTCTTTAAGTAGATAAATGTTCCTATTTTACTAAATTACTTATTCCGTGAATGGTAGACAAGTCGTCAGTGGAAGAAATCATGCTTAGGTGTACCATAAAAGTACTGGAAAAAATAACTGAAAACATACGCCCATGGTCCTCTAATAAAGCTTGGACTCACGTGGGCTAAGAAATGTCCACAACGGCAGGATATCCACAACTACAGTAATCGTGATCCCTTTTTCTTGAGGAATATTAGAAAGCTCATGGATTCTTATTTGGGTGTTGCTTTCGATAACGACCTGTTTTTCTCGAAATCACTCCGCAGGTGTTAGACGAGGTGGGGGTCAGGTCTCTGAGTCAGCTACGGAAGGCCGTGAGCGTTATTGTACCTAAATCAATCACAAACACGTGCTGCACTGTGGGGATGTTGTCTTGGAGGGTTGCCATGTCGCGTTGGCCATTAAAGCAGTGATTAACATCGAGCCAATTGCAGGGTCCCATTGGAGTGGCCTCTTTCTCTCTGACTTCCCACACATGTGCTGTTTCTACTTTGGCAGAAGGCCCAACTGTTTAGG
Source organism: Mastigoproctus giganteus (assembly GCF_048544385.1). Lineage (NCBI taxonomy): Eukaryota > Metazoa > Arthropoda > Arachnida > Uropygi > Thelyphonidae > Mastigoproctus > Mastigoproctus giganteus. Next base: position 218,937,584 of record NC_143581.1, on the reverse strand, counting down.
CGCCCAAGCACTACTGAATAAAAAAATATAGAATTTCAAACACTGGTGAGTTTCCAAAGGAGAAAACAAATAAAAAAAAAAAGTGCAACTCTCGCTTTGATATTGTATGGAAGTTTTCATGGCTATCGCTTGACCCAGATTCTTCCATCAGATTGAAGCAGTATATGTGTGATTGATCACTCTAGACAACTCATTTTCATCCCGCCAGTTTGTGAAGGTTGGTTCTGTGTGCCACTGTTCGACCCTGAAAACTATCTCGATGCAATGCTCTACGATAATCACGCTGTCTCACGGGTACGACCCCAAACCTCCGGAATGATTTTGCTTCAGCTTCAGTAGTGATCTTGTTTAACAACATGTTTTACCATTCTGCAGCATCTTTCTGGATTCAATATTTCAAAATGCATCAACAATTTCTTTTTAAATTCGCGTTTCAGCCCTTTTTAACTAAAATCGCAAAGGGATTTGTCTTGGCATCCTACTTAAAATTTTTCTTTGGAAAGCGTTAAAAGAAAGATTTAGAAAGAGATAAATGCAAACTGTATGCAAGATTTATTTCAAACGCGGACATAATCCTTGAAAAACCTAAGGTTTAAACGGAATATTCGAATAGATCCTTTTATATCGTCTCTTAAACAGTAAACGTCTTAAGTGGAGAAAAGTGTCATCTTCATAGAAATAAAGGGATTGCGTAAAAAAGATATGACGTTACACACTGAGTAAAAGTATTAGACTGGTATAGCTCAGATTACTTACTTTCAAAACAGAAAAATCATGGTAGAGAGAGAGAGAAAGAGAGAGAGAGAGAGGTATGGCCAAACAAACAAGGCTGTTATCTCACAGAAAAACAGATTTCACAACTGAAAAAATTGTTTTCTGAAAGGCTACAGTAGAAAAACAAATATGTAAAACCACAAATTAGTATTTCGTGTAAAACGTCTTGAGAAATGCCTAGAAAAGCAGAAAGAAATGTTTTGAAATTGAAGAATATAGATGCTTGGGAATACGAGAAGAAAGCTCTGATTTTTGTCAGCCTATAGAATTGAAAGAGAAGTAGTTTCTGTCTGATCATTATAAGTTTCTTATAAGTTTCTGCTCATTAAAATTGAAAGAAACTGTAGAAGTTAGCCAGAAGATATTATCTATAATAGGAAATAAAAGGAAGTTAGGTTTCAAGTCGCCTGGAAAAGATGGATGTTGATCGGGGGGGGGGATTAAATCCTCTTAGACAACGGAATTTTCCAATTTAAAATGTTTAACGTTGATAGGTCCAACAAAAGCCCTCGTGGGTAGCACAATTGGTAGGATTGCTGTCCTCCCCACACCGATTAGAAAAGACCTGAGTTCAAGTTCCGTCGATGATGGGAGGAATTTTTATGGGTTTTTTCCACAACGTGGCTGAGTTAGTTGATCCCCGACGAGGGCAGCATGGTTTTTTCTCCCGGAAAGTCGGGTTTTTCGTCTAGCAAACAAAAAATCAACCTCAGAATACATGCAGTTTACAGACAATATACACGGAGCAATACGGCCTTAGTCGCTGATGCTCCTAAAACCCTACTACAACAACAGCCCAACAAAAAAGCTTTCTATCTATATGATAAATGACACTTGGTTCGAAGATGATTGAATTTTTAAAGTCAGTAAACTTTGTTTATGTAAATATACCTAATCATGACTTTAAAAGAGTCATTTCCTTCGTCGGTTATTTTCATTACGAGATAACTACCAATTTATTCACTCTTGCAAACCCGATTTTTACTTTTTTAACAGCATCACGTTCCGGAACTTCTGCCAGTCCCTTGGTCACATGCATTACCAAATAGCGCATAAGAAATGCACGTGACCAAGGAGCTGGCAGAAGTTCCAAAACGTGATGTTGTTAACAAATATGATAATTGCAGCGAAACATTACATCATTTGGTGGTTATCTTCTGATATAAATATGAATATAATATACAATGCCGCAGAAAAGTAATGAGACAATTTAAAGCGAGTATCGCTCTGGGAGAGGACGCTAGAGAAGCATAGAAGTGTGACTTGGTAGTCCTGTCAAACCAAACCAGTAGGCCTTAAGTTGTTTGTTTTTTGTAAGGGTGTTCTTTCTGCATTTTGTCTAATATCATCAGAAACCAAAGAATGGAACAACGGATCAACATCAAGTTTGTGTAAAGATGGGAGGATAAAAAAAATCCCACTGAAACACACGAAATGTTACGAACAGTTTATAGGTATGAGACGGTTCCGAGCACAAACATTCGATGGTTTAAGCGTTTTAAAGAGAGAAAAGAGGATATCACAGACGATCTTCGAAGTGGTCGACCTGCAGTACCGAATTGGTGGTTAAAGTGCACAATTTACCAACAAGTGACCGCCGATCAACACTGAGAATGCTAGAAAGAGTTAAATGTGAATAAGAAATCGATGTGGTCCATAATTACAGACTTCGTTAAAAAGAAAAATTTGCGCTAAGTTTGTTCCACAGTGCGAGTTGAGGAAAAACTCAGGCTTGTAAAGATTTTGTTCAAACAGCTGCTAGTGGACCTGGTTTTCTAAACAGCATTATTACTGTGAGCGAAATTTGCTGCTTCCAGTATGAACCTGAGACCGAAAGACAAAGTGCAGAATAGCAATCACAAAACTCACCAAGACCAAAAATTGGTTCGTTTCCAGAAATTGCATTCTTCGATTAGCATTATTTTGATACGAAAGGACTGTTGCCAGCGATTACTATTAAACGATTAGTACTAAACGTCTGTTGGCGAGGGTCAAGCGCATGCGTCCAGATTTGAAACTCTGGTTGGCGGCTGTTCCATGACATAGCACCTTCTCACACGGCGATCAACGCGCAGACGTTTCTGCCTCTCAAGCTGGCTGCCGTGCTCAACCATCCTCCTTATTACCTTAATCTAGCAGGCTTTTTTCTATTTGTGTTCAGGAAAGTTTTTAGTCTTTCCAAAGCTTGTTCGGTCCCTTGTCCTTATTTTGTCTAATATGAATTCAGTCTCATTACTATTTTGTTGCACCGTGTATGTATGAATATAAATCTTTTCTGACGCTAGGCGGAGCTGGCGTTAGAGTAGTTTTGCCAATTTAATACATCTAATACATTTGCTATATGTATTGTACATTCTAATTGGAACATACTTAAACATTCCTCTGAGTCACTAAAAGTTTAAATAAATAACTAATAATCTTTACTCCCCCTATAAATTACATTCATCTTCTGAGGCGCACCACTTTGAAAACCTTGTGCTATTACATTACCATAAAAATCAGTGAAGAAACTTGCAGAAATTTCGAACATTAAGCGATTATCTTTGTTTGCTTTATGTCGCTTACGCTATTGGTCCGAGAAATTTAAATCTTTCTTGAATTGAAATTTATGTAATTAAATTTATTTACGAACGGTAAGAGTTATACGAATTGCGAATCGAAAAGAAGATAAAATCTAATCGGTTCATGTTATCCAAACTACCATTTTTATCTTCCTAAAACTGTGACGTAAATTGATTATGTAAGCGGAAGATATGCATATCAAGGAAATATAATGACTGCGCTGTTTTTATCTTATCCACGAACCTTCTTTTCCTGAGAAAATCTCATTACTACGTTCTGTGATGATAAACAGAAGTCAGCTGGAGCTTCTTTTCCATTTGTCATAAATTTATAAACACGCTTGGACTCAAATTTTATACTTGAATACGTCTGCTTTTCCCTTTCGGTATTGATGCCTTTTTAGAAATCAGACAACATCGCTGTGTTGCCTTGACAACACTGAGATTAGAGGAAAACGTGTGCCCTGCTTCCTATTACGTTGTGGATCAATGTTTCGGCAGAAATGAAGAAGAGACGTTGAAAGAATTTAGAATCTCCTTTTTATTTGCGCCAATCTTCTAATGATTCTTTCATCAGTACGTGGAGTGTTGTGGATTGGGGAACTGTTGGCTGTTGACAAAGTAATCTTGTTTTGTTTTTGTTTTTTCGTTCTTTTGCGTTGTCGAGCTCTGAGAGTTGAAGTCTCATTAAGAGTGTTGAATTAAACATCCTGGATATTTAATTCATCTAATACATGCGCTTCGCAATGTTTATGTTAAATCTCGTTAAATGTGCTGAGCCGCTGAAAGAATTTTAATGAAAACCCGAAAGGATATCCTACAGTAAACATATAGTTATTAATGAATTCTTTCCTAAAAGAAAAATAAAAAGAAATTCTTTTTATTTTTTAGTTTTGTTGTTGTTGGAGATAATAATGAATTTTAAAATATACTCCAAGAAAATAAAAATATAGGTGGCGTTTAACTCAAAAAAGTTTCCTCTCGCTACTGACGTGCGTTAAATAACAATCGTCTGCGTACTGAGAATGACGCAATTGTGACGTCACATGTGATATCTGCCTTCCTTAAGCGCGCACAGCATTATACGTAGAGGCCAACAAAATGCCATCCATCTCTTTAACACATTTTGCTTTAAGAATACTTTTTGTAATACTGAAATAAATATTACACTTTGCATAATGTCTTGTAAATTCAGAATTATTCAAAATTCAGTAATAAATAAAAGTATGCGTAATATTTTACGACTGAAATCTTTATCAAACATGGGCTATAATTCAATGTTGATGTAAGCTTGCTCTCTCACTTCCCCCAGGGTGGGGGAATGGGGGAAGTGAGAGAACAAGCTTATGCAGCATCAGCCAAAAAAAACACTTCACCTATCCATCTTCTTCAGTAGGTTGTCTAGGATAACACTGAAACAAAGTTACACGAGTGGAATTAGTGCTAAATTGCTCATAAAGAAATTTCACCATTGGTAGAATATATCATCATTCGTATTGCCATGGCAGGGGTAGTCTGGAAACTTTTTAGTAGCCCACCCACTTATTTTATAATTTAAATAAGAACTTCTTTTCCTGTTTAATTAATAATCGAATGTTATGCTGTTATCTGATGTTTCTGATAAAATTTTGAATATGATTATTAATTTACGAGAATTTAATTCAATATAAGACTTAGAAATTAAAGTTTTATCTCTTTTTTTTATTTATTTTTTTTTTTTACATAACTTTAACCACTAGTTAGTTTATTTGTTTTGTTATTTGGTTTTTAGGAGCATTAACAACTAAGGCCATATTGCTCCGGGAATATGCGGTGGTCATTCCGCATCCTCCGTATTTGGTGGTCACGGGCTCGAACCCCGGTCTAATCAAGAAGCGTGTGCTACGCACTGCTGCCCCTTCCCACCTGGCTACGAAGGCGCCCACCACTAGTTAGTATGCGAATCTCATTACCAGGTGCAGTACCAAATCTGTTGATAACGCTCTGGGAAACATCTGGATCAGCTCAGCTAGGGTATAATCTCGCTATCCCTCAGTTGCTATCTGGCGACTGGAAGGAGTTCGAGTACATATCCAAAAATTCCAATAATTCATACAACATGCCCCTTCTCTCTACTGTGTTTTCACACAAAAACCTCTAGTTTACCGTCCAGCGCCACGAGAAGGCGGAACAGGCAGTAGGGAGTATAAAGCACTGGAGGGACAAACCCTGTGGTAGCCAAAGCTACAGACAGGGAGAGCCAAGTAAAAAAAAAAAGAAGTGAAACTTAGAAAGGAATAGTAGGGGGATAGCAAGTGGGAGGGGTTAAAGCGGTAGAGAGAAAGGGGGCAGTAGTGAAGGCGTCCACCTGGTTGAAAGGGGGAATAGAAGGTGCCCCCAGGTCAGGATGCCCATCCTGCCTTTGGGGTGGAAGTCGATAGTTGGCAGTGGGGGTAACCCACCGAGCGAAAGGGGGAGTGGGGGAAGTGAGAGACCAACCACTCCTGGTGGTAGGAATGAAGGATCGTAGAGTTTCCAAAGAGGACTCTTCCTTTTCGGAAACTCTGTCCCACTGGCCAGTAGGGCTTCACTGACCAGGGATGAAGCCCTACTGGCCAGTGTCCGTATCCCACAACACGGCAACTAAGTAGCTACAGCATGGTGTTCTGCTTGGTTAGGGGGCCATAAATGGTCCTCCTGCCCACCAGTCAACCTGGAGGAGAGAGAGAGACAATTTGTGACATTCATAACTACTCATTCACACACTGCATTTTTTCCTATTTCATGCTTTTTTCTTACATTTTATTCTACATTATTTTTTTTTTCTGTTAAATGTTTTTTTTTTTCTCATGCATCCATCCTCTTTCTCACACTGGATCGGGAGGAATGCAATGGTGCATAGTGAATTTAAGATAAAATACTTTGGGATTAACTTAAATAAAATAAAATAATTAAAATTTTAAGAACATTTAAGTTGTATTAATACTGGAATATTTCCAGTATTAATATAACTTAATAAAAATTAAAATTTGTATCCTTGCTCACTCACACCCATGCTTCCATCCATTCTTTCAAGCACTCTCTCTGCATCTACGGACCCCTCAACTTACTGTTCCTATTCAGTTGGGGCGGGTCAGTCCCGGCTGCATGTCTTGCATGCCAGGGAGATATACAGTGGGTGTATTGATGTTGTTAATAGCCAAGTTCATTTGTGTTAGTGTGTATATTCTAAAACTATATATATTTAACAATATGTTTTCATACGTTCAATTATATTGATATTACATTCACTCCCTTTTACCAAAATTCTCATTTACTCTCTTTTGTTTCCTTGCTGGGTCACTGTCTTTCATCATAACTTCATATTCTTTATCTTTCACCACAATTTCAATTTCACTCTTATCACATTCATTCAGGCCCCAGCACTTTGAATCAATTCTTTCGCATTCATTCATTTATTTCATACATCCTTTTTTCATTCTACATTGCATCCCCTTGCAACAAGCTTACTAATATTATTCGACTATATATATCGCGCAGTATAGTTTAAGTCGTTAATCTGCCTTAAACCCTACAACAATAACAACAACGAACAGAGCTTGCCCCTGTGTTGTATTGTCTTTTTATACTCCCCTATTCCACTGGTACTTTCTTCCTGCATGACAATTTGTTCATATTCAGCCAGTTCCTAAAATGGTGAGAAATACACTGTGCTGCCACTTTATTAGGTACACCTTTGCTGTGCACACAAATGGTCTATCCCACAACGTTGCAAGTCACATGACCACAGTTGTGGATATAATGCAGCAGAACAACCTTTGTAGTATCAGTTAAGCATACAAACCGTAGCAAGAATGGGGAAAGGAGTGATCTAACGGACTTCGAACGTGGCATGGTGGTAGGTGCATGACGTGCTGGACAAAGCATCTCTGAAACGGTAGTTCTCCTGGACTTTTCACGCACCACAGTTTCAAGGGTGTATCGAGAATGGTGCAACGAACATAAAATATCCTCTCAACTGCACTCCTGTGGAAGAAAATCGCTTGTTGATGAGAGAGGTCAGAGGAGGATGGCTAGAATTGTGCAAGAAAACAGACGGGCCACAATGTTGCACGTCACGTCAGAATATAACCTTGGTACGCAGAACAAAATATCGCAATGGACCACTAGTCGCACTTTGTCGCGAATGGGCTACAGCAGCTGACGACCACATCGCGTACCTTTGTTATCAATGAAAAACAAGAGAGCACGCCTCCTGTGGGCACAGCAACACCAGCACTGGCCTATCGAGGATTGGAAAACAGTTTCTTGGTCTGACGAGTCGAAGTTCCTAGTGCATCATGTTGATGGAAGGCTCAGAATTTGGCGAAAACAACATGAATCCATGGATCCGCCATGGTTGACGACTACTGTGCAAGGTGGTGGGGGCAGTGTTATGATGTGGGGAATGTTTTCTTGGCACACGTTGGGTCCATTGATACCCATAGATCCACGTCTGAATGCCACATCGTACCTAAACATCGTTGCTGACCAAGTGCATCCGATCACTTGTTACAGTTTATCCTCAGTCAGATGGTTACTTCCAGCAGGATAATGCGCCAATACACAAAGCCCGAATCACTATGGAATGGTTTCAGGAACATGGCAATGACTTTTCTTTGCTGCAGTGGCCCGCTCAGTCCCTGGATCTCAATCCTTTTGAACATCTTTGCGATGAACTGGAAAGGACTGTTCGCTGCAGGCCTACATCTCCGTCAAATCTCAAGGAATTGCATGACACACTCAAGTCTGCATGGTACTCCACTCCTGCACAACGTTTTGAGCATCTTGTTCAATCCATGCCTAGACGGATTCAGGCTGTTTTGAAGGCTAAAGGAGGCTCAACACGCTACTAAGTAGGTGTACCTAATAAAGTGGCAGAACAGTGTATCTCTCTTCCAATTGTCGTCCCTTTGCACTTCCCTCTATTCTTTCTAAAGAAATGGAAAAATACATCAACTACTTACCTTATTCTTAAAAAATATTTAGAAACATTAACTTTCCATCTGCTCAGTGAACTCCAGTATGGATTTCGTCAGTGTCGATCGACTGGAGATACATTGGCATATGCTACTCATAAGGTTTTGGAGAAATTGGAAGAAAAATTCGGTGAAACGTAACAATTTACTCTTTCTAAGGCTTTTGAATGTGTTCGACAAAAGGTTTTCTAACAAGGTCCGATCTTATGGACTGTTTTTTTGCAATTAGGTATCCAGTTTTCTCTCATAACGCTTATTACTGGTGATGATAGATGGTGTTGTCTTCTAACTTCCCCACAAATGCTAGTATCCTTCAAGGTTCAGTTGTTCTTCCCTGATTTCCTTTTGTGACTCTCTTCCATTGATTGGAAATCCTATCCATAGTTTCGCTAATGATAACACATTGCATTCCACCTTCCAATTTGAGAAACCTTGCCCTGCATAAACAGGTTCAAACTTTCGAATTAAACATTTATATGTTGATTTCCAGATAATTTTCCAGTGGGACAGAGAAAACTTGATTAACTTCAATGCCTCTAAACTTCTTCCTTATTATTTCTCGCAAAAAAGTCTATTGCTCCCATGTTCATCTTCGATGACAGTGTCGGATTAAAAACCAAACTATTATATTTAGGCCACCCGAATAATTAAATTCATCTGCCGTGCTGTGTCTTATGTATGTTAATTGCGTGTGTTCTATGGTCGATTTGTCTGTTTGCTGGACGAAAAATCCCAGTTTCTAGGGGGGAAACCTTGCTATCTACGCCTGAGACCGACTAACTTAGCCACGGAGTGAAAAAGCCCATTAAAGTTCCTCGCGTTATCGACGGGATTCGAACCCGGACCTTTTCCACCCAATGGGGGGGGGGGACGGTGATGATACCATTGTGCTACCGCGCAGAGTACAGTGCCAGATTAAGGTACGGGCTAGCAGGGCACTTGCCCGAAGCGCCAAAAACAGAACAATGAAGCAAAAATATCTATATCCTTAATAAAGGGCGCCGAAACATCATTCTGCGCAGGACGGTGAAATACCTTGGTCCGGCACTGTTCTATGATACTCAGATTTGTAGACATGATCACATATTTCTATTGACGTTTAATGTCTCTTTGCATAAGACACATTTCTTTTTCTGGAGAGACACTTCTTTCATGTTTGCTATCATTATCAGATTATCGGTTTTATTTTGCAATTAAAATATTAATGTCTCTGATTATCATCATGTTTAACTGGTTAAAATAATATTATTTCTTGATTTGGTTGCACTGCAATTTTATTTCCTCCCCACACATTTCAGCATATCCAAATTAAATTTACCACGAACCTCTTTGTTATCATATCGATTTTATCCTTTGTGTTTTAGGAAATTACTGTATACGCAGTTGTTGTTGTTGTTGTTGTAGGGTTTTAGGAGCATTAGCGACTAAGGCCCATTGCTTCGTGTATACTGTCTGTAAATTGCGTGTGTTCTGCAGTCAATTTTCTGTTTGCTGGACGAAAAACGCGAGTTTCTGGGAGAAATAAATATGCTACCCTCTCCTGAGACCGACGACTAACTCTGCCACGTTGTGAAAAAGGCTCATAGAAATTCCTCACAATGATGTGAGGAATTTTTGATGGGACTCGAACTCAGGTCTTTTTCACCCGGTGTGGAGAGGACGGCGATTCTACCAACTGTGCTACCCATGAGGGCTAATACACGCAGAAGAGTCAGTAAGTCCCGGAGTGGGTGAAGAAGCAAGCAAAAACTTGCCTGAACATTGCATTTATTTTTCAATAATCTCCAAAACATTTATATGAGCGTATAAATGCTTTTGGAGATTCATTTGTTCGATCCACTTAAACAATAACACCAAACTGTTGCTTTAGTGGTTTTTATAGGTTAATTAGCTGTTAATTACAAATGGAAATCTTCAGAGGGGAGGTCAGGGCATCGATAGCTTAGTCCATTTTCGGCGAATTGCCTGCCTATGTTTTTTGAAGTGTGCAATGCAATGCATTATTCACGATATATCCAGCCTTTTGAAGTTCACAAGCAGAATACCATGATTCTCCCAAAAAACCACATCATTACAGAGAAGAAACTGCAAACTTTACAACTCCTTCTCACCAAATGGCCTCGTGGGTAGCACATTTTGCAGGATCGCCGTCCTCCCCACACCGGTTGGAAAAGACCCGAGTTCGAATCCCGTCGATGAGGGGAGGAATTTTATGGGTCTTTTTCACAAAGTGGCTGAGTTAGTCCTCAGGCGAGTGCAGCATGGTTTTTTATCCCAGAAACTCGGGTTTTCGTCCAGCAAATAGAAAATTGACCTCAAAACACACGCAATTTACAGATAGCATACACGAGTAACATGGTCTTAGTACCCGATGCTCCTAAAAACCAAACGACAACAACAAACAACCCCACCAAATTATGAAACCAGAGGTTCCATGTATCCCTTAACAACCTTGCCAACCAACCTTCCGGTCTCTTGATTCTTCGGACTCACTCGTGGTGTTTCCTGGCATACAGGAAACACCACGAGTGAGTGTTTCCTGTATGCCAGGAAACACTCACTGAAAAAAACACTCACCACCTTTCCTGCTGATACCAAAGAGCCTTAAACTTCTTTGTTGAAAGTGAACTATTATAGGATCTTTCCATGGTAGTAGTGCATTAATGAACTACCATGGTATGTTCTACCTTTTACTGTTAGAAAACTTAGTCGTTCACTTAACATTTTTGGAGTTCAATTTGTTTTTGACTTACTTGCTGACTCTCCCTTTCTGTTGTATGAATTCAATTATATAGAAATATACGGCTATTTAGGCCAACAAAAGTAGTGATTTCTCTATTCGGTTTTTCTCACAGTCACAATCTATCGAAATTAAGCCTTGCATTAGTAATTTCACTTTTATCGGAATCCAACTCTACCTTGTGTTAAGCTAATTTCGCTCAGTTCATAATTGTGTAAGAAGAAACATTATGAGAACGTTAGCAGATGTTAGCAGCCCCAGTGCCAATTGCTGCAATTCGCAAGACAAAATTCGAAAATAATGCTCTGGATTTATCCAGAATATTATTTTCGAAGTTCCCTCGTGGGTGGCATAGTCTGCAGGAACATCGTCCACCCCCCAAACCGGGTGGAAAACACCTGAGTTTCACCCCCGTCGATGACGAAGCAAATTTTTATTGGCATTTTTCACAACGTGGCTGAGTTAGTTGGTCTCAGGAGAGACTAGGATGGATTTTTCATCCAACAAACAGAAAATCGACCTGAGAATATATTCGCATATATATATATATATATATATATATTAATAGTTATATTAGTGATAAAAGGAAAGCAAGAAATAAAGCAAAGCAAGAAAGTTAAAAGACAATAACTAATATTTATGGGTTAATGCAGTTGCAAGCAATCATGCAATACACCCACAATGTCTACAGAATATCATTAGAAAAAGTAAATCAATCCAATAATAAGAATACCATCAAGGACTTATGAAAACGCAAAAAAAAAAAAAAAAAAAAAAAAATTATTATTATTATTATCGCTTTTTACCGACAATCTAGATGACTTCAACTGGGGCCAACCACCCAGAATGAAGGCAAAAAACGATAAGAAGTTCTCTGTTTCTGTGATGATCAATATATGCTAAGTAATTTAAATCTAAACCAAATATAAACCAGTATAGGCCGAACATAAATCGAATATAAATAAATCGAATGAAGATAATTAATTAAGAAAAGTTTTTGAAATATTAGAATCAAAGGTAAGAAATATAAGTAAAATATAAAAATGTAAGCATATATTAATCATCGTTGACCCGACAGAGAACGTAATTTAAGGATTAAAACAAGATTAAATATATAATACATACTACATTTGACCGTATCTAGGACATAATGTAATAGTCGTCAAAATAATATGTGGTGCCCCCTATGTGATGGATACGGTAAAAATAAATAATTAAATTAAATTAACGCAAAGAGAAACATGCAGATAGTAAGAAGAAAAACTAAAGGAGTAGGAAAAATAGAACCTGAACTCCACAAAGGCGAAAAATAGTGGTATAGATAAGAAATAGTTTCTCCTACGTCCTCGGATTGCCCTAATAATTTCGGAGAAATAAAAATAAAGAGTGTAGGACAGCTTAAAGGCATTACAAGATATAAGTTGTGGCTCGGGTATGCCCGGGATCGCAAACCCGTTCCTATAGTAGGACCCTGAGCTGAATTTGCATGTTATCTCAGCGTGAATTTAAGTAAATTAAATGAATTTAACTATATGTATTAAAAAAAAAAAAAAAAAAAAAAAAAAATGATACACTGTAATTTGCAAGCCGGTGGGTACAAGTTTTCTACGCCGTAAGACACCAAGAATGCAAAGTGTATCCTATTTACATATATACATGGCACTAAATATAACGATTTTATTGAAAATTATATTGAAACGATAGGTTCAGAAAACAAATTTTTGAAATTAATTATGCTAATTGCTTTCCTGAAGTGATATTTCAGGTAAGCGATAGGGAAATTATTATTGATCAACCTGCCGTACAACGCTGTTAAGCCCGCTGAACAATTTTTATTACTATTGCAGATATAAGCAATCCTTAAACATTGCGATAAAATTATATTAGCATGCACTGATTTTGATACATTTGATTTCCAGTTTGTAAGGCTGACTACGTTAAAATTAAATGCATCTCTTTTATTATATACGTTTACGTCTATTTTATTATTATGTAATATTTCTATATGAAGATCCAAGTAATTTGCTATAGTATCGGAACTATTAGTTTTTTCCAACACAAGCTCCCCTGGATATAATCCACTGTAATCCTGGACAAAATGTGGACAATTAAAAACACATATATCATCTACGTATCTGTATATAAGTAGGTTATCTTGAAATTCTTCTTACTATCTGCATGTTTCTCTTTGCGTTAATTTAATTTAATTATTTATTTTTACCGTATCCATCACATAGGGGGCACCACATATTATTTTGACGACTATTACATTATGTCCTAGATACGGTCAAATGTAGTATGTATTATATATTTAATCTTGTTTTAATCCTTAAATTACGTTCTCTGTCGGGTCAACGATGATTAATATATGCTTACATTTTTATATTTTACTTATATTTCTTACCTTTGATTCTAATATTTCAAAAACTTTTCTTAATTAATTATCTTCATTCGATTTATTTATATTCGATTTATGTTCGGCCTATACTGGTTTATATTTGGTTTAGATTTAAATTACTTAGCATATATTGATCATCACAGAAACAGAGAACTTCTTATCGTTTTTTGCCTTCATTCTGGGTGGTTGGCCCCAGTTGAAGTCATCTAGATTGTCGGTAAAAAGCGATAATAATAATAATAATTTTTTTTTTTTTTTTTTTGCGTTTTCATAAGTCCTTGATGGTATTCTTATTATTGGATTGATTTACTTTTTCTAATGATATTCTATATATATATATATATATATATGCGAATATATACAGACAATATATGGAAAGCAATGTGGCCTTAGTCGCTAATGCTCCTCAAAAAAAAAAAAAAAAAAAGCCTATAACGCTACAACAATTTTGAATGAATTCTGTCTTGATTTTTCATCTGAAAAAGAGCTTTTATTTTATTTTATTTTATTTTCAGGGAAAAGCCATCGTAAAACTCTTCAGAGAATCTGTCCTATTACATTTTTAAAAATTATTAGCATTATTAGGCGAAAAAAATATCAAAATAACGTACTGAATGCGGAGAAAATTTATGCTGATACCAAAGAATTTTTAAAAAAAGTGCAAATATAGTTGGGACGATTGTTTACTTTCACATCTTTTTGGTGCATCTTTAACTACCTTAAGAACCAGCGAATTTCGAAATGCTAGAAATCGTTTAGCGGGCCTTGGATCATTAATTGGAGCAATACTCCAGGCATAAAACTGTACGTCTACCATTGAAGACCCATTAACGATGGGTAGCCGCTGATAAAGGTTAATTACCTGTGAAATTTAACGACAAGTCCTTACTGCAAAGGCTTGATTACAATTCCCTTCTTTGAATGGACCAATGACCAATGGCTTCAATAATAATTACATGCATCATTAATCTGGGTTAGCCTTGGTGGAGAAAATTTTAATGATGCCAGCGATTTACGGTGATTAGAAGTGATTACAAGACACTTTCTTAAAGAGAAACTGAAACGACTCAGAAGAACGGAGTAGATTAAGAGTGTTAAGAAGAAAAGATAGAAATAAAGAAATATTTCGTGTGTGTTGGGGGAGGGGGGGGGGTTCTGGAGGACAAAATTATGGTACCAAACCAGAATGAACTTTTTTATTTATTTTGTCGTATTCTCCTTACCGTGGTAACAATTATGATGATATGCCTTTGTGAATAACTTTGCGCCAATCCTGCTCATGCAAGCATGATCGTTTTGGCTACCCGTTTCGTTCGATTTTTGCGCGTTTACTAGGATGACGGATTCCAAAGAATAGCAAGTTTGCATTAAGTTTTTACAGCAGAACGAAGTACTCATTACGGTATTTGAACAGCAAACAGTGGACACAACACAATCTTTTAAGTGGTTTACAAAATTCAAACCCTGGTGGATAGCACCGTTGGTTTTTGGGGAGGACGGTTATAATCACCGTTTTCCCCACATCTGGTGGAAAAGACCAGAGTTCGAATACTGTCAATGACTCAATGAATTTCATCGGTCTTTTTCACAACGTGGCTAGGTAGTCAGTTTCAACAACCCGTCGTAGAACCCTACAGACCCAACAAAGAGGCAGCTCATTGGGGGAGAGGGGGGTTATGGGTGAGCAATGAAACAGGTGGTGAGTATTTGTTAGCTGTAAGAAAAAGGACGAAGGGTGGACACTTGAAACTATGCAACTGAATCCTGGTGACGAGGCAGGGTGCATCAGTGCAGCACTTGTTTTTTCCTGTTAGAAGGAGGTACACGCTTCACTTTTCTGTTCGTGCTAGCTTTCCATAAGGATAGTCTCTTCTGGGGATTCGGTAGACTAACGAGGATTTTTTCTTTCCCTTAGAGGTCCTCGTGATTGTGAAATTTCAAACTAAGGGAACATTCAACAGATTCTGGAAGTTATTTCATTGTTCAGCCTGCCATACAGAACGGGTGTGACATCAAAAAATAATCCCTGAATGACTTCTGCACAGCATGTTGATTAACTCTGTGATGAAGAGAAAAGAAAGTTATATATGTGACGTCATTGAAGTCTCTGTGACTCAGTTGATTTGTCAACAGCTTCTTGACAGAAAATATATCGTGGATAACGTTCAAACTGAGTTAGTGGGTCTCAGGTGGAGTTGCATTTTTTCCCTGAAACAGGTTTTTCATCCGACAAACAGCCAAATCGGCTTCAGGCTACACGGACTATATTGTGCGACCAGTGAAGTAATAAAAATAATTATTGTAAAACTATAAATAACTGTAGTGTTGTGTGTAAACCTTCTGCTGATAATAAAGGAGTTTCATTCTGTTATTAATGAGTCTTAGTTAATAAAGATATCTAATAACTCACTCTGATTTTAGTAATTTTCTGAAACTGTGCAGACTATAACGGAGATGTCACAATCAAGCAGAATTAGTTTTAACAACGATCTTAGGTAGTTTCAAAGAGGGTTAATCGGAAGCCTCACCAGTTTGTCACCGCATGCGACAGCCGCATCTTTGAACTTCATAGTCTACAGTAGCCGATGTAGTGAAAAGATGGAAGAATGAGGGCAATCCAGGTGTGCAAAAACGATCAGATCTCGGATAATTCCTGGTGCCCATATGCTAGCAGTTGTGTGGAAATGACCACCTACATGTTCCAGTACAGTAATATACGATAATCCGCTACCCCATACCTGATTTGAAGAATACGAAGTCCAACAACCGTTTGGCCGGCCCAGAATCCAGACGTGAATCCGATTGAAATACCTTTGAGATGAATTGGAATGCTGGAGTAGAGCACATAAGGCCTGATGTAGCCGAGTACAGTAGCACACGCTCTTTGAGTGGACCAGGGTTCAAGCCCGTGACTACTAAATACGATTAATATTGATTGATTTATTGTAAACTCCACTGACCTGGTGGTTATGCCGGAGTATAAACAAGCACATTTAATATACCCCTCTTTTACAGCATAACTGGTCGAAAGTGTTTCGCGACGGTTTAGTGCTCTCATCAGGATCAATGATACGCCTATACATTATTAATTTGGTCAAAACTTGTATTTTCCTAAAATAATCGTGTTCGAATACTTCTGGTCAGGTGGCATATATATTTTACTTTAGTATACATACGTCGTTTATTCTGTAGACATATCTCACAAGCGATTAATAAATGTCAGAGTTCAGTGATGTCGCAGCCAGGCCTTATACGTTTCGAAGCAGTGATCGATAAATCATGTCATCCGTTTTTATTCCCAGCTCAATTCTCAGTTCTTCCAAAAATAGCGCGTGCTTTATTAAAGATGTGCTAATGCGCAATTTTAATCATGGTGAGAAAACACCAGGTGTCGTAATTATTTGTAATATAAGAAATACAAACGATTTATCGAGCGAGCTATTGCAATTGACTTTCTGCCAATGGCGTGGGCTGCACGTGCAGTGATGTCATCATCGATAGCAGCAGATTACTAAAGAGCTATTCGATATCGGTTAGCAGAAGATCAATTGCAGAGAATGTGCCGTTTTAATAAGTTGTTTTATTGATATTTTCTGGTTGAATAGAGTTCAGGTAAAAGTAAATATTTTAACGTTCTAGAATTAATTTACAGTAAACCATATTCTTAATTTTTGATGAGTTATGCGCATTAGCAATGAATATACTCCTAAAATTGTTAAAGTATAATACTCTTTTCGGCAGAATTAGTACACAACACGTAATTGCCTTGTTTCTACATACAATTTCCAGAATATTCGTATGCAGAATTCAGCATTTAAACCCACTTAGCAATTAGGGTTGTCAGCTTTTAAAAATTTTTAATATGTGAGATACTAAAAAAGTTATTTTTAATATTACGAAATTAATCGGCGGAAAATACAACAGATAGGTATATGTTTATTTATTATTTTTTTTAATGTCCTTTGCATACTAGTAATATTTATTTAAGGAAAACATATTCAATTTTCAATTACAAAAATTAATATAGATAATGTTAATAATAATAAAAAAAAGCAGTTTACACGTATATTTATATCACTAAATTCAAAACCCGATACTAATCAGCCAATTTATATTCTTATTTTGTTTTGCAGCCGCCAAGATTTTATTGCTGTTTTATATTTGATCGTAAAAAAAACGGTAAAACTCAATTTTTCAGAGAGGAGATGCCTATAGAAAAAATTCATAACTGTTAATGCCTTTCGGCGTGGCCCATGGTGCCTGAGTCTAAAACTTTCTGAGACAGTGGTCTCAGAAAGTTTTATAATTATGTACAGTGGGATCAACTGACGATGTTACCAACAGTAAATTTTAAGTGGGAAGCATTCAAGGAATTAATCGTGGATGCTACTAAACGTTTCATACCTATTAAGAAATATTGTTCAAGGTTTAAGCCTAAATGGTTATCAAATGAATTAATGAGACTCGTAACAGAGAAGAAAAATGCATGGGATGCATATAAATTATCAAGCGACTCAGAAGCCTATGGCAGATATAAACTAGTCTGTAATCAGGTCACAAAGGAGGTTAGGCAGGCGAAGGCAGATTACGAGAAATCTTTGGCAAAAGATGCTAAGAAAACAGCAAGGATTTCTTTACTTATATAAACTCTAAAAGGAAGGGGATGAATCTGATTGGTCCACTTGACATCGATGGTTCGACTGTTGATGATCCTGCTCAGATAGCAAACAAACTGAATGAATATTTTGCATCTACATTCACACATGAGGAGTTATTAAGGTTTGAAAATGGCAGAAGGTTATCAAATTGTAGCAGGATACGTAATGATTTTGTAATAACTGAGAGCAAAGTGGAGGAGAAATTGTTGCAGTTAAACATAAGAAAAGCACCTGGGGTGGATGGGATCTATCCAGTTATATTAAAGGAGGCGGAAAAGCAACTAAGCAAACCCTTAGCCATAATTATGAGAGCATCCTTGGACTCAGGAGAGTTCCCACTGATTGGAGTTGTGCAATTTATAAAGGGGAATCGAAGGGTGACACGAGTAATTACAGACCAGTTAGTTTAACTTCTGTTCCGGGAAAATAATGGAGTCACTGATTAAAGATGCATTGCAGGATCATCTATTTTATAATATATGATATCAAAAAATAATTTTGATATCATATATTTGAATTTCAGGAAAGCTTTTGACACTGTTGCTCATGGAAGACTATTGTACAAATTGGAGCAGAATGGTATTAAGGGTAAGTTGCTACAATGGATAAAAGGATGGTTAAGTGGGAGAAGACAGAGGGTGGTAATCAATGGGTGCTGCTCTTTGTGGACTAATGTTATTAGTGGAGTCCCACAGGGTTCGGTGTTGGATCCTCTGTTGTTTTGTATATTTATCAATGATATTGATGAAGGTATATCAGGCTTAATGTCGAAGTTTGCAGATGATACAAAGGTTGGCAGGGTTGTTAATGACAGTAATGGCAGTGTGCTACTGCAACAGGATCTAAATAATTAGGCAGATGGCCTATGAAGTGGCAACTGAAGTTTAACCTTGACAAATGCAAAGTACTGCATATGGGTAGAAGTAACCCCAGAGGTACTACACTTAAGGTGGTAGAAAATGAAAAAGACCTGGGAGTAATTGTGCAGTCAGATATGAAGTTTTCTGAGCAATGCAGACAGGCTGCCAGAGCAGGTCATGGGGTTTTGTCAATGATATATAGGAATTTTGCAAGCAGCGAAAAGGAGGTGATTGTTCCTCTGTATAAGGCAATGGTCAGGCCACGCCTTGAGTACTGCGTACAGGTCTGGAGGCCTCATTTTAGGAAGGATGTAGATTTGCTTGAACGTGTACAGAGAAGGGCAACAAGATTGGTGAGGGGAATGAAGGGATCCTCTTACCAAGAGAGGCTTAAGTTCTGCAAATTGCAGTGGCTGGAGACTAGTCACCTGCGCGGTGATCTGATTGATATGTATAAGCCCTTGAAAGGGTTGAGCACGCTGAATTCTGATGGGATCCTTCCACTTGTTCATATTACGAACCTAAAGGGGCATAAATTCAAATTAAGGAAAGACGGATGTCGAATAAATGTGCGGAAATTCGCCTTTAGCCAGCGGGTGGTTAATTGCTGGAACAAACTTCCATCAATCGTTGTGGAAGTTGATAGGTTGAATAAATTTAAGGAGGAACTGGACAGGCATTTGGAGGGAATGGTGTGATTTTTTTTTTTTTTTTTTTTTGGCTGATGCTGCATAAGCTCATACACTTGCTTTCTTAATGTGTACAAAAAAGGCACAGTTGTGCCTTTTTTGTACACATTAAGGTAAAAATTCTATTATTCATGCTTCTGAACCCACGACACAGAAGAACACAAAAGTGCCAAAGGGAATTTAAGAAGAAGAAATCTTTATTTATATAAAATAGGTTAAAATACAAAGCGAATAACATTAACTATAACTAAAGAAAACTGGTACAATATACACAATTAAAAAAATCCAGCACAAATGGTGCAGATTGCCTGAAAAGTAATAAAAGTCGAATTTCAGTAGTCATAAAAACAAATAGCTGACACAAATGGAAAACTTTGTGCAACTGCATAACAACTGCTGAGCGTCTCATTTCCTAAATCTATGGAGAAGTGAGCAAGTTTGCCAACGTCACAAATATTCATCCTTACTGGTAATATCAAGACCATTTCACATCAGGAGGGAAAGCTGCTGAGAAAAGCCTTGTTGGTACAATCGCCGTCCTCCCCACACTGGGTGGAAAAGACTTGAGTTCGAGTCCCGTCGATGACGAGAAAAATTTTTATGGACCATTTTCACAATGTGGGTCTGTTAATCGGTCTCAGGCTTGGTTTGCGTGTTTTTTCTCCCGAAAACTCGGATTTTTCATCCAGCAAACAGAAAATCGTCCACAGAACACACGTAATATACAGACAGTTATACGAAACAATATGGCCTTAGTCGCTGATGCTCCTAAAACTCAACAACAACATAACTAAGAAAAGCCAGAGCTACATGCATCTGTGGACTAAGTTCTCTTTCATCAGTTACATGACTTCAGAGGAGTGATGTTGGTAGGAGGAACATCCTAATGAACTTTGGACAATTCTTGTTAGTGGCAACTTGCAGAAGTCGGCCTCCGCTTGCTACACTGCTGACAGTTATTCAAATGGTAGAATCCTATCAGTGAGATGGAGTTTGTTTTGGGCAACTAGGAAGGGATGTGACCTAAAGGGACGTTACGGGATTCACCAAGGAAAGATCTCCCATATATTGGGCTCGAAAATGACACCTGATAGCACCTTGATTATAGTTATAATTCTAATCCCCTCAACTTTTTCACGGAAATGCTTCACGCCAAGGGCAGTTGCAAGTGCTGTAAATTCTGACAAAAGGGCAATTGTGTTTGAAAACAGCCCAACGAAGCACCAGTACTCCGCTGCAAAGAGAAGTTTCAAAGTTGTTGGGTTAAGTTACTCTGGGATTACTGCCACCCATACGTAGTACCTTGCATTTATCAATGGTAAACTTCAAGGTCTTCGAGGTCTCAAAACACAGCGTGCTATGACTTGTAAGAGGGACGCTCCCGCCCAAGTTGTTTTTTGTAAACAAAGAACGTTTACAAAAAGTGATGTTGGTCTAAAATCCTATGTAGAGGAAGCACAGGATTTTAATTAACTTCTGTAAATAAACGTAGGAGGCAGTAGTGTAGCTACCCTTTTTCGGGCCCGGAGGCAAAGAACATGTTCGGGGCCCCTACTTAATTAATGAAAATTGCAAAAACAGGAGACAGCCAAAGACGCCGGGCCCCTAAAGGGCCCGGAGGCAATTGCCTTGCCTGCCTACATGGTAGCTACGCCACTGGTAAGAGGTTATATGTTTCATAAGAGCCATAAGAGGTTGTAAAATGTAGGATAAAAGATGCCTGATGAAAAATATTAGGGCACTAAAGGGCATTTTTTTTTATTTATTAACACACAACTGTATATACATTCTCAAGATATATTAATCAATTTATATACAATATTTATATACAGATTTTATATACATACTCTTATATATACTGTAGTCTTTCTGTACATTGATTGTGTGTGTCCTGATATGAAGGTTGGCTCCTAGACATAAGCCCATCTCCACCTTTTACTTCTGTGAAAGCTCAGAACGTCTGCAAAACAGGCCTGAAAAAAGAGCGTTATGTCAGGCCATTTTGCCACCAGGGATTAACCAACACCTGGATCAACCATTCTCTATGTGTGCTGTAATGCACAAATCCTGCACCTACCGGAAGTAGTGCTATACTGGTAGGTGCCAGCAATCCCGCCCCCAAGGCTGCCCAAACTTGGAGGCCAGCGAAAAAATAAAAATAAAATAAAAAAATAAAAAATAAATAATAATAATAATAATAATAAAAAAAAAAAAAAAATTCCAACTAAGAACAATGTATACTTGTTGAGACAAAAGCAACATTATACAATTATTTAACTTAACATTAACTTAACAATAACACTTAGAAACATTAACATTAACACTTAGTCTGCAATAAGGCCTCTGAGGTTGGGATTATTCATACTACCAATTTTAAACACACACACCAACCGTTTATGACTGGTTGAATAATGAAATAAAATAAAATGAAATAATAGAAAAGACTGTAAAATAAAATTTACAAAAAACTTTTAATCATTTACAAAAAACTAAACTATAACAAAAGTTAAATAAGTTAAAATGCTTTAAAATATAAATATAAAAGCGATAAAAAGACGATAAAAAACACTAGAGCTTTCGGAGGTGTCTTCCTCCTTCCTCAGTAATAGTGAGACTTAAATGACACATCCTTAAATACCAGGTTCACGGCACACGTGGATGACCAGGCGCATACTCAGCATTCCTTTCACTTGTACCGGAACCGGAAGTGGACTGGACACGTGGAAAATTAAAACGTTTGTCTCTTGTCAAAACCACCGCCTCAAAAAGGGGGTGAAGCCTAACTCCCCTGTCTCTGTTTATACTATTGTTACCAGAGGATCCAATCCACAGACTTTCCAGACACTTGCGGTCCCAGAATCTATGCGCCCGGTCAAGGATGACAGCGTTGTCGGGGGAGATCTGGTGTTGTTTTTCCCAATAGTGCTCGGCACGAGCGATACGGACCGCAGATCTCAATAAATCCGCCATTGCCGAGCACTATTGGGAAAAACAACACCAGATCTCCCCCGACAACGCTGTCATCCTTGACCGGGCGCATAGATTCTGGGACCGCAAGTGGCTGGAAAGTCTGTGGATTGGATCCTCTGGTAACAATAGTATAAACAGAGACAGGGGAGTTAGGCTTCACCCCCTTTTTGAGGCGGTGGTTTTGACAAGAGACAAACGTTTTAATTTTCCACGTGTCCAGTCCACTTCCGGTTCCGGTACAAGTGAAAGGAATGCTGAGTATGCGCCTGGTCATCCACGTGTGCCGTGAACCTGGTATTTAAGGATGTGTCATTTAAGTCTCACTATTACTGAGGAAGGAGGAAGACACCTCCGAAAGCTCTAGTGTTTTTTATCGTCTTTTTATCGCTTTTATATTTATATTTTAAAGCATTTTAACTTATTTAACTTTTGTTATAGTTTAGTTTTTTGTAAATGATTAAAAGTTTTTTGTAAATTTTATTTTACAGTCTTTTCTATTATTTTATTTTATTTTATTTCATTATTCAACCAGTCATAAACGGTTGGTGTGTGTGTTTAAAATTGGTATTAACACTTAGATTAACATTATCTCCACTTAGAGTCCATCCACAAATGCAAGCCTGCATTTGGGTATACAGGAGCAGAAGATCATCTCGCACTGTAAACAAGAAACATCCTATAAAGATGACATTACACGAAGTGTTCTGTCGTCAAATGTGCAGCACTTCCCTTAATTGGTATCCTTCAATAGATTTCTTAACTCCTGTCTTCTTTTAAAAACTTTGGCTGAGAATTCCTGAAGCAAAGCAAAGATGTCCCACCTCTGAACCAAGAGAGGTAAATTATTCTCCGTGAGGTTTGGTAACCTATTTAGTAATTCCTGCCTGTCTGAAGTATACAGTCCGCATTCAAGGATGACATGTCTCCAAGATTCAACCTCACCGCACGAACAGTAGGGGTCAGGTTCTAATCCTCTTTCAGATAGTTTGGCCCTTAAGCCATGTCCAGTGATTAAGTAACTCGTGGTCATGGTGGGAGCAAACCAAGAAGACACCCTCCTGTCCATTGCAAAGCTTACGGCTGGAATGAAGCCTCTTGTAATGGTTCCATACTCACTCAAATCCCAACGTTGTTGCCAGCAATTCACAAGCTCACCCCAAATTCTACGTTTTTCCTCCTTTATGTTGTTATTTGGATTAGAGGTAATATTCAATATTTGTAACGCCCTTCCCTTCTTTAAGTTATATACAATACCTCGGAAAATAATGTGTAAATCCAAGGGGATGGTACCTGCAATAACCTGTAAGGCATTTGTCGACACTGTCCTTGGAGCGCGTATAACTGTAAGCAACATTGTACGTTGCAGGAACAGAAGCTTGGCTTTAGTTGTAACCTTGGTAGCAGCTGCAAACCAAATACCAGCACCATAAACTACAATGGGAAGAAATATCGTCTTGTAGTACAATACCAGAGTTTTTTTGGATAAACCCCATTCCTTGCGGGAAATTCTAACAACTGCAGCTACGAACTTTTTGATTTTTTCATTGATTTTAGTGACATGTACATGAAACCTGAGACGATCATCTAAAGTTAAACCCAAATACTTGGTGTTCTGTACATATGGAATTTGAGTACCATATAGGGTTACCTTTGGCGGCCTTCCATAATCGAAGTGGTGTTTAAACACCATGAAATTGGTCTTGGTGACAGAAATCTTTAGTTTATTCAAACCCGCCCATGCCACTAAATTATTCAAAACTGACTGAATTTTTTGTTCGAGAATTTGTCTTGATCCTCCCTGCACTGCCACCACCAAGTCATCTGCATATGCAACTTTGATGAACTCATCGCTATCCTTCGTGAGCCACTGGTCTAGCACTGCATTCCAAAAGAGAGGTCCCATGACTGAACCCTGAGGGCATCCTCTTGAAACGGTAGTCGTGTATGATAAATGCTTTGTACATACTCTAATTTGTCGATCCTTAAAGTAAGATCTGAGGACTCTGAACAGATAGTCATCACACTTTGCCAGTTGCAGTGACCTGAGAGCACTCTCCCACCAAAGGGAATCGAAAGCGCCCTCAAAGTCAATAAAAACAGCAAGAACATATTTGCTGTTTGCCTCCTGAATGTAAGTCAGCAAGGTTGAGATTGCGTCCTCAGTGGAACGTCCTTTTTTGAATCCAAACTGGCAATCAGAGGAGAGTTTATGTTCTGTAAATAATTTAAAAATCCTTGGGGCAATCATCCTTTCAAATAATTTGCCAAGATTGGCCAATAAAGAGATTGGCCTGTATGCTCTGGGGTTTGTTTTTGGCTTTCCCGGTTTATGCAAGATTTTTAAGAGCGCAAGCTTCCATTCAAGAGGGAAAAGCCCTTCTAGCAAGCATTTATTAAATAAGTTCAATAAAATCTCAGGGAAGAATTCATAAAATTTTTCAATTACTTGATTCTCAATGAGGTCAATGCCAGGACATTTTTTATGGTTCAATTTAGCTACTGCAGCTCCTAGCTCAAGCATATTAAAAATGGCAGTTTCGGTTGTCCTCTTATATTCCCGATTAATGCGTCTAATTTCCGCTTGATCAGGGCTGTCCATATACGGCAAGTCTTCCGGAAATAGGCTACTCACTATCCCTTCGACTGTAGATTCCCAGTCCGAAGTTTCTTGATTCTCTCTAATTATCGTGTTGTAAATTTCACCACACAAAAGTTTATTTCTTGAAAGCTTATATATTATACCCCAAGGGTCAGCATTTCCTGTTTCCTTCACCAGACGTTGCCAACAATTTTGCGTGCTATCAGCAATTGCTTTATGGTACCTCTTCCTCAAGTCTCTGTAATTATTTTTCAAAGCCTGAGTGTCTGCGTCCGATAGATGCCTATTCCTTTGGTATGCTTTTCGTGCTTGTTGAGTTTGTTGTCTCAATTCAGCTAGTGATGAAGACCACCATGGGACAGAAGTTCTTCCTGTCTGTTTTCTTTTCGTCGAGTAGGCTATCGCTTGATATAAATGATATTGAACCAGAAAAACATATTCTTTTGCTGTTAAGGTGTTAATGATTACTTTGTCATCTCCATTAAAAATTGTATTCAGATATTCACGAAACTTGGTCCAGTTCACCCTGTCCATCCGAAAACGCCTTAAATCCCTTATTGTTATATCCACTTGCCTATCCTCCGGTAAAATCGAGAAGGTGATTGCTCGATGGTCACTATTAATTAGATACGGATTGACGTCCCAATTTTGCACCCTATCCACCAGATTAATGGAAGTTAAAGTAGCATCTATATTAGATTCACCATTTGTCGTCGAGAATGTATATGGTTTATTTGGCAAGTTCTTTACACAGAGATTATGATCCAAGATCAGATCAACCAACTGCTCGCCTCGAGCATCAGAAAAGCCGCTGTTCCAAAGTGTAGACATAGCGTTGAAATCAGCTGTAATTAGGAAGTTGTTAGCTGAAAATCTGCTACATACCCTGTCAAGTCTGTGTAAGGCTGGCTGAATATCTTCCGAGGGAGGAAAATACTGGGAAACCAGATAAAACGACTGGTCCCTGGAGGAAACCAGGATACAAACTGTGGTAGCAGAACATTCACTTGAGATAGTTGTTATTACTAGTTCACTGTTAAAGATAATTATGGCGGCCTTGGGTCGATCGTCACTTGAGGCAATAATCCTTGCCGAAATTGGATATCCTATAACTTTATACGCTGAATCCCCTACCTGAGAAGAGTAATACGGTTCTTGCAAGCATACAATATCAAACCCCAGATCATCAGCAGCTTTCCTAATCTCGTTCGCCGCTGCACGAGATCTTTGCCCATTAATTTGAAGAATTTTTATTTCGCCGTATTGCAAGTTAACACTTGTTGAATCAATTACCGTTGTATTATTCATGTCTGGTTCTTCGGTCTGTCAATTCAACAGCTTTAAGATACTCAGGGCATTTATTATCCCTGACCGAGTGATTACAATCCCTACCTCTACATTTACAATTAACACATTGAGGTGGTTCCTCCTTGTGAATACAGTCAGAAAAAACATGGCCTCCACCCCCGCAGTGGCCACAAGATACAGCTTTATGGGAACAGAACTGCGCACTGTGACCATATCCCAGACATCTGAAGCATTTGCTTACAAGTGTAAACTTACGAAATCTATGTGACGTAAAACCTAGATAATTTTGTCACTCTGAATCACGTGTCCCATAAGGCATGGGCTGAAACCAATAACCCAATTGGTCACTCTGGTTCCGGTGCCAGAGTTAAATCTGAATGTAATCTCATTCTTAACTTCCTCCTGGCTAAAACCAAAGTCTTTTATATTTTTATTAATTAAATTCTCCAAAATATCCTCCTTTGAATAGTCCTTCGGGACACCATAGATCAAAATTGTAGGATCGGCCAATCTCGGTTTTTCTATTGATAATCCTGCTTTTTTTTAATGCAGAACCACTTGAGATCTTCTTGGCATCATCAGGATTTGTTGTCTCTAACAACACACCTTTATTTCTCAAAAGACGTACACCCTTGATTTTCATGTCCTTGTGATCTTTTTTAATCACTTCAGTAACTGCCTTCCTGATATCCTGGCTAGACGCCAGGGACGATTCTGCTGAGGGCCTAAGTATTAGTATGTTTTCGGAATCAGAGATCCCACTTCCGGAATCCATCCTATCTTCACCAGCAATTGGTCTGCCCGAAGAAGCTGCCACCTCCACTAAAGAAGTTAGCAGTGGAATCTCTGTTATTTCAGGAGTCTGTCTATTTCGCTTTGTACTACCACGAACAGCTTCCGTAAAAGTCTTATGAGGATGTAGATCACGTTGGATCTGTATCATCTTGTCCAAAAGACCTGCTCTGATTTCCAATTCAGATGCTTTGGTCTTAAGTCGTTCATTATCAATTAAGATTGCGGTGATAACTGCCTCTAGATCCGCCCATAGACTATGAATGCGGTTAGAGGCAGACTTAGTTATCTTGCTAGAATCCTTTGATAAAAACTCTCCCAAAGCTTTCCTGATTTTGGCAACCGTCGCATATACAATTGAAGCATTCAAAGACCCACCCAGGTCCAATCCCTCTGTTAGAGAAAGATCTTCAGAAGATTCTGTTGGAACCGAGTTACTTTCGACAATGACCATCGGCGGCTCAGAAGCCAACGAAACAGAGGGACTCTCCTCCACCACAAGGTTTTTATCTCCTCGAGCTTGAGTAATTCTAGGAGTTTTGGGAGTTTTCTTCCCCCTGCACCCCTTTTTTTTCTTAGATGAATCCGTAGACTCTGATCCAGAAGAATTCTCAATGTCAATATCTTGTGTCAGTATCCTAACTTGGTCATGGTCCAAGTCAGTATCCATGTCAGATAAGTGTAGGTAAAAAAAAAAAAAAAAAAAAAAAAAAAAAACACGACTATTGTCTATCCTCTTGTTCTAAACTTGTCTTCTCAATCCTAATAGAATAGGATACTCACTAGTACCCTAAAGACAGAGTTATATCAATATGTCTATGTTTAGTATGTATTTCACTTTTCCAGCTGGATGGAAAGTGGAAGGGAAGTTCTGAAATCTTCGAAAAGCAGTGTCTAGATCTCGGTCCCTAATAGCCTGAGGGCGCCAGAAAAATTCTTTAAATTAAGTACTGTATTTTTTTAAGATCCTCACCTACCAATAACGGGGTCCCTAGGACCAATAGATGAGGAGAAATATCAACTTTAAGATTGAAAAATGATAGCCCAAACAAGCCCACAATGTTATACAACAGAAGGCTTAAGTAAACTAATGAACATATGGTATTAAGTCAAAATACTGCGATGGCGCTAGTAAATGTTTTCCGTCTCCATGACTAATTTCAAAAAATGGAATATTTCAAGTCGCCATTATCATCCACACAGTCTATGGGATAATGGTATCTCTATGGGAGATTTCAGTGATATATGTATAAGCACTATGCAATGCAATGTACGACTATGAAATCAATTACTCAGTTTGTAATATAATCTCATGCAAATAATTCCACAACCCCACGGTCCCAACAACCAAAATATCACCTATGAACTCACCACAACTTTAACTTCTAGGAACACTTATTTACACATAAGGGGGTTGTCAATGAACGCATTAAATATCTCAAAAAGCAGGAGCACATTCACTACACATCATAGTTTGCAGAATTAATTCATTCAATATGGTGTAGAGGCCATCTTTGACCATACACTATATTAATCGCAAGGGCTATGCACGCCAGGCGCTCCACAATCTCACGCTAAACAATGCAAGCAAGGGTGGTTTTCTGTATTTCTAGTAACCCAATATAACAGGGACCCATGATTCATTTGATAGGTCATAGCAGTGGGTGAATCATGGTTCCCCCTTTAGTTTAGAAACGAAAGGCAAATCCGCAACAAAAACACACTAACTCACCCACCACCACCGAAAGAATTTCGGGTGGAAGCCTCTCAGGAGACGGTCCTATGTTCCATTTTTGCGAAACTCACAAAGGTCAATTGGTTACATCACACCAAAGGGTGATGCCACACTAAGGTTTTGAAGCACAAATTTCTTCCAGTTCTGCAAGAGGCCAGAAGTGCTATGGAAGTGGACTTTTCAACATACAGAGTTAATTCAAATGTTTGAATTAACTTTATCGTTTAAAGAGAACAAAGCTGGGAAATGAAAGTCATCCTTGATGAGTTGAAGTATGTGTATCCGTGCTTTAAGATATTTGAAAAACCAAAGTGTAAGTTGTGTTAAAACAACAAATGATATACAAATGAATTAACTCTTAACGCTAGTCCAATATTTCCTAATTATACTGTGGGATTAGTGGATTATTTATAATTTGTTTACGCCAAGGTGACTAAAGCCTTGGGGCATCAGTCTCTTGTGTTATCTGTCTGCCTGTATTTTATAATCGGATTCCTCTTTTGCGGTATGAAAAATGAATATTTCTGAGGGGGGGAGGAAACGGTCGAGGTTGAGACCAACTAACTCAGCCACAGTGTGAAAATCATTTTAAAGTAACACAAGAATATTCTGCCGTGTTGGTTAAAGTAAATCTGCTATACGGGAATGACCATGTTGATAAATAGTGTAAAAGTTTGTTGTAATGTAAATGAAATATGTTACAACAAAATTATTTTCAGTGAATTGCTCAAGATGTCTTCAAGAAACCATCGTCAACTGAAAGAACTCAAAGAAGCTCTCAAAACAGGCTTTTCATCCACAATACTAGCCCATTATAGGTTTCATCAACCTTTCGTGTCGATTCTGTAAATAATTTTATTTATATACTGCCAATTTCTTGGAGACCACAGGTCGATGCATATGTAAACCTAGGCAAACGAAATAGCCGGTAATGTGCTAAAGCACATGATAAGAAAGATCTATAAGAAGAGCTATAGTGCATCATGGGAAAGACTAGCGACATCGGAGACTTCACCAGAGGTATGATCATCGGTGCCCGTAAAGCGAAAGCACCATGTAGCGGAATTCACCTTTTTTTTTTTTTTTTTTTTTTGACGCAGTCTTGGGTATTCAATCAGTGACTTCTGTTGAACGAAACCCGAACAAGGAACGCAGATGCCTGACTCAGAGATTGTGTGCAAAAATAATATTCCCAGCATTCATGGATATACAACATCTGTCTCTATAATGACCCATATAATCTCCATATATGATGAATCCCATCGAGAATGTGTGGAATCATCTGGGGCAATGCATCAGGAATGGGCCTCAGCAACCAACAAATCTGACGGTTCATTCGGTTTCTAGTGGCATAGTGTTTTGGGTTGGAGCGCCACCGGTGGTTTCACACAACTGCTATCATTTCTCGTGTGATGTAAACAGAACTCTGTAAATGCCAGAAGTGGGTGTAGTGTATTGGGTTCTGTTGTTCTTCTGAGGCCGTAATAGGACTGTACGTTGCCGATCACCACTCTAGGAGGTAAGCCGGGCAGTCCATAGGTCTCTGCTAGAGTTGCCTGAGCTTCCTGACAGAGACCAAGTTAAAAATGAAGAAAAAAAAAGTGAGTGGGGGAGATGGGAGTAGAATGGGAGTGACAGTAGGGGAAAAGAAGGATGAAGAAAGAATCATCCTCCAGTAGAGAGAGAGAGAAGGGAAAGGGGTGAAGTAATTGGGGAGCCCACCCAACCCAGGACTAAGGGCCTGTAAAGTGAAGCGCCGTTTGGCAGTCATCGGGTGTGCCAAAGCCCTGTTCCACATTAAGTATTCAGTTCATTCGGTTCATTGACAAAAGTCAATGTATGGAACAACAGGAATGGAATAGCATCATCAGGGACACCTGTGCACACCTAGTGAATGCGTGTGTTCATAGCCAAAGCAACTAAGGCTATGAGGAGATAGTATGCTGTCTGTAAATTGCGACACGTAGTGAAATCCATACATTGCAGGATTGTCATTACCAAAGTCGAACCATGCACTATTAGATACAGTGTCTAATATTTTGATACGCTAGTGTAAATTGCAGTAAATATAATAATTATAATAAGAATAAGAATTCTTATCAATATTATATAATTTCTATAAATGGTAATTTAAACTACAGTTTACTGGAATGAAGAAGTTTATTCAAGGGCGATATGGATCCTCAGCTTCTGTTATGTTCCAAAAGAGAATTACAGCTTGAATACTCATTCATTATCCGTTTACAGCAAATCTGAGTATCACTGAAAAATCATTATTTATCATGTGACAAAAAGTAGATAATTATATCCGTCTTATTTTTACCTTTCAAATGTATCAGCATTCCACTTTCGGACTACTTCGCAAATAAATCAGCTTTACAAATTAGAATTGACACGCAACACTGAATCAGATGTATTTTAGGCCGGTGGAAACGATACCTTTTCCTTTACCGTTGTTTAATTAAAGAACTTAAAGAATAGAAGGATTTAACAATGGATTTCTGGCACTAATCCAAGAGAACAATTTCCAGATGTGATAAATGTATTCTCTTCAAGAAATAAACTTTCTTTTCCGACAAAACAAAGTTCAGTGGAGTTTGAAAAACGAAAATCAATTGACTGCACTTACTGAGAACAAAGATTCGATTTTTGCAGACTTCGTTGGCTATCAAATAGATAATTAGAAAAAAAAAAAAAAAAAAAACATAATAGCCCAGAGCGAAAAAAGAAAAAAAAAATTAAGTAAATCGACTAGTTAAAGACGGGGGTTATTTGTATCTGCATTTGACAGGTAAATGTAATACCAAAAAAGCTCATTTATTATAATTTCATTTGGATTTTGAATATCGAAACTTACAGAGAAGTTATTGGAGAAAAAGTGCCCATTATAATAACAATTTTTACAATAATCATGTTCCCGACATTTATTAGTATTAATTATTTTGGTTAAAGATTAAAGCTAAGTTGTTTTCGTCCCATTTTTATTTAACATATTGGTGTAAATTCAGGAATGACAGCTTGGAAAAACTGGATTAATTTCGGTGGAATTCC
The DNA here is from genome assembly GCF_048544385.1 of Mastigoproctus giganteus. Taxonomy (NCBI): domain Eukaryota; kingdom Metazoa; phylum Arthropoda; class Arachnida; order Uropygi; family Thelyphonidae; genus Mastigoproctus; species Mastigoproctus giganteus. The sequence goes on along the minus strand of NC_143581.1, from coordinate 218,905,452 downwards.
CATAATATTTATATTAAATTTCATTCGATAATCATAAGACTGGTAATTAGTAATTATTTATTTATAAATACGTTCTGCGGTTTATTTATCAGACAAACAAACCAGGCTTAGAACAAGATGAGTCGATAAATAAAATGAATTTTCATTATTCAAATACGTATTATACACTTACACTGATGTGCAAAATTTAAGGACTAGTCAGGTTTTCACCTGTAGCTTCTCATAGGAGTGTCCTGGATATGGAAAAAGCATACCAAAGGAACCTCGTGAGGTACAGAAATGATAAAGGAAACAACACTGACACAACAACGGAAACAAAACGGTACAGAGGGACTTTATTTAAAAATGGCAACATAGCACTGGCTGCCATGATACAGACGCATCATTGCCAAAGATGGAACGAAGGAAAGAGATGGTCCTCAGTAGGAGATACGGCCACCCCTAATGTCGATGCAGGCCTTGCACTGCCTGTCCATACTTAGAATAATGTTGATAAGTTCTTGCGGTAACATCGTTCGTTCCTCTGTCAGTGCCATCTTCAGCTGGTGAACATTTTCTGGTGGGTGTGGACGTGCCGTTAGGCGTCCCATATGTGTTTGATGCAATTTAGATCGGTGGAACGGGCAGGCCAATCCATACGAACAATGTCCTCACTTTCCAAAAGCATATCAGCAGCTGCAGTGCGATGGGGTATGGCGTTATCATCCATAAATACAAACTCGGGACCAATGGCACCTCGGAACAGTCGCATATGGGGAAGGTTTACCTCAGTACAGTACCGTCTTCCAGTATCTGGAGTTGTGTACGTCCATCCAAGATAACGCATCCACAGACGAGAACACCTCGACCGCTATATCGATCTCTTTCAATGATGTTTGCGGGGTGATACCGTGTGCCAACTTCTCGCCAGATTAGCTGACGTCCAGAATCGCTGCTGAGACTGAATCTACTCTCATCAGTAAAGAGTACCTTAAGTAAAGATTTTGTCGTTGTAACCTTTAGAAATAGTGTTGGTCCTTAAATTTTGCACACCAGTGTATTATTATATACCTTTATTACTGAATGTTTTAAAACTTATTTTTTGCTTTTGGGATATGAAGTTGGCAATATTGTAGCCACTTTTCAAAATGGCTGCCAAGCTTTCATTTGAACAAATCTTGCGTCTTCTGATTTTCATGTGTTTTGGATACAAAGGTTAAATAGGACCTCTCCTCTAACAGATTTATTAAAGAGCTTATCAGCCGGTGAAATTATCGTTAGGCGATGACGGGAGTTACTGTTGTAATAGGATTTAAGGCGCATCAGCGACTAAAGCCATATTGCTCCGTGTATATTGTCTGTAAATTAAGTGTTCTGAGGTCGATTTTCTGTTTGCTGGACGAAAAACCTGAGTTTCCGGGAGAAAAAACCAAGTAACCCTGGATTGAGACCGATAACTCAGCCACGTTGTGAAAAAGGTCCATAAAAATTGCTCCCATCGTCGGCGAGACTCGAACTCAGTCTTTTCCACTCAGTGTGGGGAGGATGGCAATCCTACCAACTGTTCTACCCACGAGGGATATGACTGAAGTAAAAATAGTGAATTAAAGCCATGGGCCTTACAAGATGAGTCGATAAATAAAACGAATTTTCATTATTCAAATACGTTTTATGCACTTATTATCATATACCTTTATTACTGCATGTTTTGAAACGTATTTTTTGTTTTTGGGCTATGAAGTTGGCAATATTGTCGCCACTTTTCAAAATGGCTTCCACATTCTCAGTTGAACAAATCTTGCACCTTCTGATCTTCACATATTTTGGCTACAAATGCTAAATATCAGCCAAATAGGACGAAACCTCCGACACATTTAAAGAGCATATCAGCAGTGAAATTATGGTTAGGAAATGATTGGAGTGAAATAGTGAATTAAAGCTATGGGCTAACTGAAAGTAATATTTATTGATTCACTCGTGTTATTGACTCACTGACATTAGCGTTGTTTTATGAAGAAGGGGATAAATCCCGGAGGAGAAAAAATTGCGAAAGTCGCTTCATTAGACCTACCTCCCCTAAGGTCGAAGTGACCGCTGAAGCAGAGAGTGGTTACATCTGGTGTCACTGACATAACTACCACCTACTACCGGATGCCAAAGCTAAAACAGCTCTACCTCCGTCCACACAGTGAGAAAATTTCTTTTAAATACTTTAAACTTAAGTTATTGCACAGCTTGACGAAATTATATTATCGAAGTCATTTTAAGATCATAACTTCATTAAATATCTAACGAATTAAAATGAATATTAATTAGGTAGTTGAATTCTAAAGATAGCTGTTAGCATTATTAGAAAAAAATTTGTTTTCTTCTGATATAAAAACAACTACAATACTGATGTCCAACCATGAATAAATGTGAAATGATTTAAAATGTTCATTGTACGAAGAACTCCTGGCTAAAATAAGATTTCTCCGGATAATCAGAATGATAAATGATACAGCATGAGACGCATCCATTATAAATTCTAAAGCAGTTTCGAAACACCTTTATCGGCAGAATAAAAACTTGCAGAGCTGAATTACGAAAGCAGAGCTGAATTAACTTGGCTGCATAAAATCCATTAGTCCATCGTAAAAAGGCGAACCCCTTATTGTTGCAACAATAATCCCGACAGCACGCGCCACGCCAACTTATAAACGAAAGCAACAGACATGCGATCCAGTGTGCAGACGTGCTATGGCAGAAGTTGGTTTGTTGCTAGGCAACGTAAGACTTGGTTATAAAAGTACGGAAGCGGTATGGTGCACATTTACAAACTACTTATGATTTTGTAGTCTGTGTCGGTAGCTAGCCTATTTTATTGTGGGATTTATACGACAAAAGAAAGTGAAAAGAAAATAAATTGCATTAAATCCGGGTACTGCACTTTTATAAAATCGATACTGGACAGAATGAGAAAAATAATCTATCATATAGGTTTTCAGTGAAAGCGAAAAATAGTGTTAAATCTCTCGCTCTTTCTCTCTCTTCTGTACATTCACGTCTATAACCCCCCCCCCCCTCAATTAAAGACACTGACATTATGAGGCTGTTCCTCAGTTTACGTAGGCGTTGCATACGTGTTGAAAGAGACGTGCAGGGTATTTGTCTATCGTAATCTCACTTTTGTATCTTCTCAAGTGTTCATTAGAAAGGCGTCCAACAGGCTCTGGGCGCCTTCCTACTAATCTTTAAACACATAAAGGATAACCCATTGTTTTCTCATACCTGTACGTTACAATCGATCAGCCATGCAATCAACAAGAAACTTCCATTGCGAGACACTTGCTCCACGTCACAAAGGGAGAGTTCGATCCTCCAATCTCTGTTAATCTCCCGAAGTCAGTGCTGTGCATTCCAAGACCGACATTAATTACTTCCCGCATCAGCCTTTCTCTCAATATGACTTCCCCTGAGTCGTATCACTGTCCAAATAATCTTAATTAGACTCGCCTAATCGTATCTATTCTGCCTTTTCGAATACCCTTACGAGTTTAACCTACGATTGAAAGACATCGTTAAACGAATCAGGAGAATTAGAACATCTTTCCTTTTGCTAGTTCCCCTAAAATTAAAACCTCTCTTAACGATTATCATTGTTTTTTCTTAACATTCTTTAATTTTAAATTAGCTTTTAATATTGTGTTTTTATTTCTGATTGATATTTGGTTTTAAAAAATACAAATATATCTTTTCATACACGACTACATATGGCGTATTTTTCAGTGTATAAGACGTACTTTTCATTAAAACATGATAAGCAAGAAGCTATAAAAAGATCATATATGCTGGGGTTACCTGTACTCAGATATGTCACTGTTTTATGTTTTTGTTTAAGCTTTTACTCTTTGTAATTGCTTTGCAATAAATGTCTTTATACTCGTACAAAGATATGAACCTTGTCGGGATACATCCCAATAAGATTCACAACTTTAGTATAGTGGATACATCCTCCTTAAGAATGAACTGATAACGCGACACATACTCAGCATCGGATCAAATGTTTAAGGAAATTTCTACAGCACGAACGAAAGAACATTAGACGCCTGATGAGTTATAATGTGTATTCTAAAAACTTATCTGAGAATGACGCCCTCTGTTGATAATAATGTCACAGAACAAAAGTGATTTTGAAAAAGGAGCCTAATATCTAAAGGCACTGTGAAATTTGCATAAAATATCTAAAACGTGTTGAATTTTTTCCCTCGTTAGCATATTGTGTAAATCGCCTGTTGTCTCTACCAACTCCGTCCGACTGTCTGTCCGTCCACATGTAATAACCTGACTTCCAGGAAGCGGATTTTCATATTTTATTTTTTGGTTTTTTAGAAATATTTATCGAACCATCCTACATTTTTAAAATCGTAAAAATAGAAACCGGAAATTATTCTTTCTCGATTTTTTTTATATAAAATATGGCACAGACCATCCATATAGTAGTAGTAGTAGTGATAAATGATGGAAGAAAGCAAGTTTATATGGCATTAGCCAAAGGAAAAAAAAACAAACTACACACTTCATCCACCCATACCCGTCAAGAATTTGTCTAGTTCTTCCTCAGAGAATTTCATATCTGAGTGTAATACCACACAGTTGATACTGTGGGATTACTGCCACCCATATGCAGTACGTTGTATACTTCAACTGCCATTTCTCAGCCCGTCGACTTAATTTTCCTAGATCTTGCTGCACTAGCTCACCCCGATTACTGTCATTAACCACCCTGCCAACATATACCTTCATCAATATCATTAATAAACAAATATATTGTAAACAACAATGAGCATAGCACTGAACTCTGCTGGGAGGGACTCCACTAATAACATTAGTCCAAGAGAGCAGTGCCCATTGACGACCACTCTGTTTTCTTCCACTCAACCCTTTACCTATAGCAATAACTTCCCCTTAATGCCGTATTGCTCCAGTAGTTTGTACAGCAGTCTTTTTTGTGCAACAGTATCAAAAGCCTAAAATTATTTTTTACAACCAGTTCCTTGGTCACTGCATCATATTAACCTATCAGATTTGCCAGACAAGACCGTCCCCTAACAAATCCATGCTGTGACTAGTATATCCCCTCGTGGGTAGCATAGTTGGTAGAATCGCCGTCCTCCCCACACCGAGTGTAAAAGGCCTGAGTTCGAGTCCGTTGATGACGTCAAGAATTTTTATAGGCCTTTTTCAACAACGTGGCTGAGTTAGTTGGTCTCAGGCGAGAATTATATGGTTTTTTTCTCCCGGAAACTCGGTTTTTCGTCCAGCAAACAGAAAATCGACCAGAGAACACACGCAATTTACAGACAGTATATACGGAACAATATAGTCTTAACTGCTGATGCTCCTAAAACCCTACAACAACAACTGCAGTATATGACCAAGGGACATCTGGTGAGTATGGGCTTGGCACACCCAGGGTCCTGAGCTGGATATCATCATTCTTCTCTTTTTTGGTGATTCCCATCTACTTCTGACTTACTTTCTCTCTCTCTCTCTCTCTCTCTCTCACTCGGAAAAAAATTTTTGGCTGGTGTAGCATAAACCTCCGACTTCCTTGCACTATGTGGCTAATAATAATAATAATAATAATAATAAGGGTTTGCTTACCTATTTTGTAGCTTTTTTTATATACCTGGATACATTCCATAAGCCTCAGTTTCCTTATTTAGTTTCAACTTGAAATTTCTGTTTCATTTTTTTTCTCAGTTACCACGAAATCATTCAGCTCCCAGCTATAAATCATAAATCTTGAAACAGGCTACGACTAAAAAGCATTCTTTTTTACCTGTTTGTGCATTATAACCTTATTTCTTTTTATAACACAAAATTCTGATACAACAGAATCAATAACCAGTTTTGGTCATTACGAACATAATTATTGATCCTTCTTATCTTCATATTGATTAGTGATGGACAGGCCGACATTAATAATAAACAAGGGGGGAAAAATTAATAAATATAGCACAATTTTTAATTAATTAATGCCACGGTTGAGCTGGCCTCAATTGAACATAAATTTGCCATATCGTGAGCGATTATTTTTAATTTTAAACTTAAGCTAGACTCAAGGTGAAATTTTCTTCTTTATTTATCTTTAATTGCAAGTTAATAACTGAGAATTCTCTTTCACATTGTGAACAAAAATTTTAAAGCCTGTCTAGTCTAAAAGAAATTTTTATTCAACCTTTCTCTTTTAACCAAAAATTGAATAAATATTCAATTCGAAACTCATTGCGCTATTGACACTCACGAGAAAGCGCTCTCTCTATATATATATATATATATATGAACGGAAGTTAATGATCAATTCTGAGCACTACTGTACTTTTGCTTGATATCAATTATTTGGCGCGTTAGCTTATATGCATAATGCGCGTATTGTCTTCACCATGTCTGTCTGTCCGTCCGTCAGCATGTAATAACTGGGCTCTTAGTGGATGAATTCTCTCGAAATTTTACATTTATCGAACCATCTCAAATTTCATAAAAATCGTACAAAGAAATCCGATAATTATTTTTTTTTCTTTCATTTAATAATTTCTATTGGTCCAAAAATTGGACCAATAGAAATTATTATTATTATATATATTTTTTTCATACATGTTCATATACTGTATATTGTAGCTAAAACACTGGATATTGTTTTTTTTTATTATTATAAATCATGAATTATTACTATTTGCTAACGCGCCTGAATGCAATGCATTGCTTATCATTATCATGATCTTCAAGAAAGTATGAAAAAAAAAAAAAAAAAGTCGTTCGATTCTGAGGACTTTTGTTTGATATCCATTTTTACCGCTTGCCTCAATTTCAGTCCAGTTTCAGTTGGAAAGCCATTAGTGTTGGAAAAGCAATAGTTTTCTTTCTTTTTTTTTTTTTTTTCTCCAAATCTTTAATCATAAATTCACTCCCTTTACAATCGAACTTACTTTATTCCTTACTTTATCCTTAAAATAATTGTAGTTACATGTGAACCCTATAAACTTGAATTTAGTTCGTTGTCAAGGAAACTGTCGAGGAAAAATAAATGTACATGTATTTCTGAATGCAACTTAGAAGTCGAGTTATAACTGTCCTTCCTAATAACAACGGAGCTATCATGATATATTAGTGTTTTTATGTATTTATAATTAATTTTTTAAAATTTTTCTTATGGATTCGCGAACCATCTGGCACAGTTAGGTGGACCACCAGTGGTACGCGTACCACAGGTTGAGTCCCATTTCCTTTCAAAAAATGGATGCACAACTCATTTGAGTGAGATTTTATTTGAGTAAATACGGTAATTTCCTCTTTTAATCATTCGATCAATAAATGATCAATAAAGGAATGGTAAATTTATTTAAAATTATAAAATAAATTTGCCACTCTATAAAGCGTTGTGCGTTCATCTGTCAAGCTGTGTCTTAATTATTCTAAATAATGTCTATTTTTTATTAGACATTTGGTAAAATATATGACTAATAAAATATTGGAAATCGAAATGAAAATAAGTTGCATAGAATGCAGTAACGTAACAAAAATTTCTTTTTATTATGGTTTTATACATTTTTTTTTTCACCTTTGAAGTATTCAGAAGATACAGAGCGTGACAAAAGGACAGACACTCGAATTATGTTTGAATATTTTGCTAGAAAGGCTATGAAAACAAAAGTAAAATAAAATAATGAACTGACCGTATTAAAAAAATTTATAAATTTTATTCACATTTGAAACATTCAGAAGATACAGAGCGTGACAAGTGGGCAGACAGACGGACACTCGAATATTTACAATATACAATGAATATTTAGCTACACTATGAAAAGAAAAATAATAAAAAAATAATGTACTGACCATTAATAAAAAAAAATAATAATAAAAAATATATATATATATACTGTATATAAATTGTATATTTTTCACCTTTCGAGTATTCAAGAGATACACAGCGTGACAAGTCGACAGTCATCCGAGTTTCTATGTGGATATTTTGCTGGACAGTTCATAAATGCAGAAATAATAAATAGTAGAATAATTCTCAGTAAAAAATTACATCGCATACCATGATGAGGGGCATTCTCGGGAGCTCTAAGCACTTTATTTTTATTTTTTGCAGCCGGCCACAATTACCAGCTCAACTTGCGTCTTGAGACTTATCTCTATGACCTTGTGTCCTAAGAAATCCTAAATTGATATTAACTCGCCAACCTTATGATCTATGAGGGCGATGATCACAAGCTCCGATACATTACTGCGACATATCAAGTCATTTCCTGAACCCAATATAACTTTCCCCTTCTGATAGTACACTTTCTCGAACATTCTTTGCGGTGGCGAAATAAGTTATCGATTGTAGCTGGCAGTTAAAGGCACAACAGAGAGCCACATAATGAGAGTGGCCGTGTTATAAGGAACGGGTCTCCCAACAATGAACGTTACTATAAACACTATCGCTAAGGGTTTAATATCGGGGAATGCATTGCGTGCACAAAACAGGTATCGCTAAAGTAGTTTTATCAATTTATAAGCACAGCAGAAACATTTAAATAACGCCATCTTGTTATTCAGCGTAAGCCAGGGGTAGTCCGATAATATTTTCTGCTGCCGAGACATCTTTAAGATATTAATCAAGTTAAACGCGGTAGTTTGGGCCTTGAAAAATTCATTGAAATATCGTTAAAATCATTTTTTAAATTTCCTTTTCACTGAAATATAACTTCACAGTTATCTCTTTCAGTATCGTTTTACAGGGTGTTCGGGGAATAAAAAAAAACAAAAAAAACTCTGTCATTGGAAAATTTGATAACTTGAACAAACTACTGAAACTGTTATATTAGAGTAACCTGGAAAGTCACTTTCATCCATGTGTATTGTGGCTGTAAATGGCGTGTGTTCTCTGGTCGATTTACCTGCTTTGCTGGACGAAAAATCCCAGTTTTTCCGAGGAAATAACCTTGCTATCTAAGCCTGAGACCGACTAACTCAGCCACGGCGTGAAAAAAAAGCCCACAAGTAGTTCCTCGCATCATGGGCGGGATTCGAACTGGTGTCCTTTTTCACCTAGTGTGGGAAGGCAGAGGCGATACCACCGTGCTATCCGCACAGACGATAACTTTTCAACAGATAGAAACGTTTGCGCGGTAGCACAGTGGTATCGTCATCATCCTCCCCACACCAAGTGGAAAAGGTCCGAGTTCGAATCCTGTCGATGATGCGAGGTACTTTAATGGGCTTTTCTCACTCTGCGGCTGAGTTAGTCGGTCTCAGGCGTAGATAGCAAGGTTCCCCCCTTCAGAAAAACTGGGATTTTTCGTCCAGTAAAACAAGCAAATCGACCACAGAACACACGCAATTTACGGATACATTACATAATTGGGTATATAGAAGAAATTCTGTGCGACTGTAATAAAATAATTTGAATCGGAAAACAAATAGAAATAAATACAATGCAGTTTCATTATTATAAATATTAATCCTATCTTTTTGCCCTTGTGGGTACCAGTTGGTAAATCGCCATCTTCCCCAAACTGGGTAGAAAAAGCCTGAGTTGGAGTCTCGTCAAAGACGGGAGGAATTTTTATGGGCCATTTCACGTGGGGAAGTTAGTGGGTCTCAGGCGAGGGTAGCATAGTATTTTCTCCCAGAAACTAGGGTTTTTCATCCAGAAAACAGAAAATCAAACCCAGAACACAGGCAATTTACAAACAATATACATGAGGAATATGACTCTAGTCAACGATGACCTAGATAGATTTCAGAGATGGTCAGAACAATGGCAGCTATGCTTTAATCCAGCAAAGTGTGAAGTATTGCACCTGGGGAACAGTAACCCAAAATAACTTATACACTTGGCAGAGTTGAACTAAAGCCGGTAGTGGAGGAAAGGGACTTGGGTATTATGATACAGTCAGATATTTTTTTTTTTTTTTTATATGAAAACCCCAAACACGAAAGGTATCAAAACCTATAGTACTTAGTACCGTGCATGGGTTGAAGGACAAGTATGGGGGGAGGGGGATGCCGGAAACTTTGCTCTAGAGACTAAACATGGGTTTCACCACTTCAAGCCTCCAATAAGCAAAGTGGTGGTATTTCACTGGTTGATGAAAGTCATCTACCACCTATGAAGTTCTCCGAGCATTGTAGACTGGTTGCAAGTAGGGCCCATGGTGTCCTATCGATGATTTATCGAGCATTCGCTAGTAGAGATAAGGACATCATAATCCCATTTTATAAGGCTATTGTTAGACCACACTTGAAATACTGTGTTCAAGTACCGCACCTAAAGAAAGACATTGTTCTTCTTGAAAGGGTCCAAAGACAGGTAACTCACCTGGTGAGATCAGCAAAAGGGCATCCATATGAGGAAAGACTTCAAATATGGGTTGCTGAGTTTGGAAACTAGGCACCTTAGAGAAGACCTGATTGAGGTATAAGCAAATTGAATAAGGATGAAATTTTCACGGTTATAAATGATTCTAGAACTAGGGGCCATAATTTCAAGTTACAGCGGGGGGGAGATGTTTAGACTGAATTGCAGGAAGTTTTATTTTAGCCAGAGGGTTATAAATTACTGGAATAAGTTACCTACATGAGTGGTAGAGGCTGACAGTCTGGGGAAATTCAAAGGTCAGCTCGATAATTATCTAAAGGAGAAGGGAAATGCATAGGTTGTCCGTTTCCTTTTCTCTTATTAATTTTTATCATTCTTTTTTAAAATTTTTATTCTTATTATTATTAATTTGTTTTTATTGTTATCTTATTAATTCGTTTTTATTGTTATTATTTTATTAATTTGTTTTTATTGTTATTATTTTATGTATTTTTTTGTTATTTTATTTATTTATTCTTCTGTGGGTAGTTGGTCTAATTCTGCTAGCTCCTCATTTGTAAGTGGTTTTTCACTTGATTCAAGCAATTTGCAATATTCTCATCATCAACTTTGTGGAATCCTGTTTTTTTTTTTTTTTTTTTTTGCAAGACTTGCAATTTTGTAACCTGGTCACACCACGTTCTTCATATTCACAAACAGCATCCTGATATCAGGAAATGACCTATGTAATCATTTGCCTGTGCATTTGTAGTTCGTGGCATTCTCAAATTCGAATAAATATCACAATGTAATTATTTACCTGCATTTACATAGGTCACTTAGGAAATGGCTTTTTTGATCCGGGTTTCATAAAGCATGAGGAATATTGTTGCATCCGAAAGAGAAGGATTAAAATATTTAACTGAAATATACAACTATTTAAAATATTTATAAAATACTAAACTATTTTACAAATATACAATATTCATTAATGTACAAAAAACATTACAATGGAACATCAAATGGTGCATGTGCACAAGGTGGCGAACATTTATGGAGGCAGTTTCAATAATTAATTGCATTTGCAGTGATGTAATTGCCTCACCCTCTTCTCCTATTGGCTGGAATAAATATCACTAGGAGGAAAACTTTTTTAATGTACAGAGAAATAATACTAATAAGTACACTAATAAATATAACAAGATGTACGAATATTAAGAAATGCGAAGTACTGCATATGGGTAGAAGTAACCCCAGAGAAACATACCAACTGTGTAGTACTACCTACACATAGTGTGGTAGAAAATGAAAAAGATCTGGGAGTAATTGTGCAGTCAGATATGAAGTTTTCTGAGAAATGCAGACAGGCTGCCAGAGCAGGCCTTGGGGTATTGTCAATGATATACAGGAATTTTGCTAGTAGGTGATTATCCCTTTGTATAAGGCGATGGTCAGGCCACGGCTTGAGTAATGCGTACTGGTCTGGAGGCCTCATTTTAGGAAGGATATAGAGTTGCTTGAACATGTACAGAGAAAGGAAACAAGATTAGTGAGGAAAATGAAGGGGACCTCTTACCAAGAAAGGCAAATTGCAGATTGCAGCAGCTGGAGACCAGTCACCTGCAAGGTGATCTGATTGTGGTGTATAAGGCCTTGAACGGGTTGAATTCTGGTGGGATTCTTCCACTTGCTCAGATTACGAACCTCAGGGAGCATACATTCAAATTGAGAAAAGACAGTTGTAGAATAGATGTGCAGAAATTTGCCTTTAGCCAGCAGGTGGTTAACTGCTGGAACAAACTTTTAGAGGAAATGGATGTGTGAAATTGGGGTTTTTTTCTTTTTTTGCTGATGCTCCATAAGCTCATACACTTGCTTTCTTGCATCATATGCCTCCATTACTACTACTACTACTAAAAGATATAAAAACGTCAGAAGTTATATACAAATTTATATCAAGTAAATATTACAAGAAAATTATGTGAAAACTTTATGTTTATATAAATAATCATGATTTGAATAATTTTGGACTGTTTCCTTTATTTTTCAATTTTATGAATTATGCCTTTAATTTTTTCGAGGGGACACCAGATGAATATTTCGGCACTGCCATCAGTCAAAAATGATGGCTGATGAGTTGGATATGAATATGTGACAATTTGTCAAATTCTGTTTGAAGATTTAGGAAAATGGAAGGTCTGTGTAAAATTGTGCTGAACAACCTCATGGAAGAGCAGAAGCAACAAAGAGCATTCATCGTGCAAAGAGACTTCATCCAAACTTGTTAAGATAATCTTAATTTCCTCAACTATACTGTCACTGAAGATGAGTGTTGGTGTTTCAGTATGAGCCAGACACGAAGCATCAGAGCAAACAATGGACTTAAAAATCATCAAGGCCAAAAACGTTTCGTTTACAGAAGTCTAAGATCAAGATGACACTGATCATGATTTTCAACAAATGGTGTGAGACACAAGGAATTTGTACCTGAAGGGGAGAGAGTCAATGTTGTGTTCAGAGACTGTTGAAGCACATTTCCCGGTGAGACCACAATTTCGAGATAAAGGCAGCTGGTTCTTGTTGGATGACAAATGGCCTGTCCATTGGTCACTTGTTGTGAAGGCATTTCTGCAAAACATGGCATTGTATAGATCAACCATCCACCCTATGCTCTCAAACTAACATGAGCAAACTTCTTCCTCTTTCCCAAGGTGAAAACTGCCCTCAAAGGAAATAGATTTCATTGAGAACATAAAGAAAAATGTAACTGCAGAACTTATCATTTCTTTGATGCCCTTGCTGACTCAGAAACCTTCAAAACAGTGTAATAATGGTGACACTTATTACACCATCCTTATTACACAGACATCCAATCAGGTGGCGATTAGTTTGAATAAAAATAAAACCATTTTTGAGCTCCTTCACTTTGTGTTATTTTTATGCACAAGTCTGGGAACTCCATTGCTACACCTCATACAACAGTGCACATACAGTTGAAAGTCAATGTTTCTGCAAAAAATCTTAGGGACTGACTTCGGATACGTAGCAGGTATTCAAAAGCACTCCGCCCAGCAATCTATTCATTGTTCATGAAATCAAAATTGTGTCTTTAGATCTGGATCATCTTCTTCTATTGCATGCAATAATCGAGGTCTAAAAGGCTTAAAATTTGCCCTTTAAGATTCTTACAACACTTAACTGACTCATTTGCTATTCTTGTGGACACTGTCTTGTTGACTTTTGTGTTCAAGACATTTTCAACATTTTGGATATCTCTTGATTCCCTTTCCTCCTGCCCTTGTGGGTAAGCAGTTGGTAAGATTGCCGTCCTCCCCACACCGTTGGAAAGGCGCCTCCGTAGCCAGGTTGGAAGGAGCAGCAGTGCGTAGCACACGCTTCTTGATTAGACTGGGGTTCGAGCCCGTCACCACCAAATACGGAGGATGCAGAAAGGTCAGGGAATGACCACCGCATATCCCGGAGCAATATGGCCTTAGTTGCTAATGCTCCTAAAAACCAAACAACAATATATGAACACCTTTGGAAAAGATCCGAGTTAAAGTGCCGTTAATGACATGAGGAATTTTCATGGGCCTTTTTTCACAACATTATTGAGTTAGTGGGTCACAGGCGAGGCTAGCATGGTTTCTCATGTTTTTTGTCCAGTTGTTGTAGTAGCGGTTTAGAAGCATCAGCAACTGAGGCCATATCGCCTGTGTATATTGATTGTAAATTGTGTTTGCTCTGAGGTCGATTTTCTGTTTTCTGGACAAAAAACCAGAGTTTCTCGTTGAAAAAACCATGCTACCCTTGCCTGAAACCAAGTCAGTCTCAGGCAAGAGCAGCATGGTTTTTTATGGGACTAAAGTCCCATAAAAATTCCCATAGAAAAGTCCCGAGTTTGTGCCCCATCATCGATGGGGCACAAACACACGTCTTTTCCACCTAGTGTGGAAACTCTCAAATTCTGGTCTTTTCAACCCAGTGTGGGGGAGGACTGCGATTCTACCAACTGTGCTACCCACAAGGGTAGGTTCTTTAGTCCAGCAAGCAGGAAATCTATCACAGAACACACAGTTTATAGACAGTATACAGGGAGCAATATGGCATTAGTTGCTGATGTTCCTAAAACCTCACTACAACAACCCTTTCCTCCAACTGCTGTTGTTGGGTTTTAGGAACATCAGCAACTAGGGCCATAAATCAGCAGCTTGCTCCATGTACACTGTGTATAAATTGCATGTTTTCTGTGATCAATTTTCTGTTTGCTGGACAGAAAACCAGAGTTTCCGGAGGAGAGCACCATGCTACCCTTGCACGAGACAGACTAACTCAGCCATGTTGTGAAAAAGGCCCATTAAAATTCTTAACATCATCGACAGGATTTGAACTCCGGTCTTTTCCACCCGGTGTGGGGAGGACAGCAATTCTACAAATTGTACTACCCACGAGGACCTTCCAACTGTTTGCCTTATTGATACTGTGTACAATTCCATGTTCCTCAGATTTATCATGCAGACAAGTTATTGTTAGACAAGTAGGTACTTTGTTTCATTTCTTAAATGGCGATTATTAAATGGCTTTCCAGCCATATAAGAATCGCCTTTGTCTAATCAAAACTGAATTGCGTGTTCTCCATCATATCCGTAGGTTTCAGACGTGAAAAAAAAAAAAAAAAAGAAAGAAAGAAAGAATACCAATCGGTCCTCTAATTCATGAATTATGGACTGTTGAGGTGTGTATACATAAATTTGACTCCCCTGTATTTGTGGAATGCATTGGGATGTTTTGGGAGGCTTTAGTTCTTCTCTCAGGTTAGTTTGTCCCATTATTTTGATTATTCATGATATATCGACGCTGACCATTCATCAATTCAGGTTCAATGTGAATATTAATTTTTAAAAAAATTTAAATTAATCTTAATAAAGGAAATTGCAAATATCCTTCGAAAGCTATAAATTAAGCAGTCTTACAAGCATTCTTACAGCTTTTGTAGCTATTCACTATATCAAAATTAAGATCAGATTTATAAATCTTATTAGCATTAGTAGAGGCATATGATGCAAGAAAGCAAGCTTATGGAGCATCAGCCAAAACAAACCCACTCCCATTTCATCCCTCCATTCATTCAAAATACCTGTCCAGCTGAGTTTTAAATTTATTTAGGCTATCAACTTCCACAACAAGGGATGGAAGTCTGTTCCACCAACCAACTACTTGCTGGCTAAAGGCAAATTTCCGCACATCTATCTACATCTGTCTTTCCTCAATTTGAATTTATGCCCTCTCAGGTGATTATTCTGAGCAAGAGGAAGAATCCCAACGGCATTGAGCATGCTCAAACCATTCAAGGCTTTATACACCTCTATCAGATCACCTTGCCGGTGCCTAGTCTCCAGACACTGTAATTTGCAAAACTTAAGCGTTTCTTCGTAAGAGCAACCCTTTTATTCCATTCACTAATCTTGTTGCCCTTCTCTGTACTCGTTCCAGCAACTCTACATCCTTCTTGAAATGAGGCCTCCAGACCTGTATGCAGTACTCAAGGTATGGCCTGACCATTGCCTTATACAAGGGAATAATCACCTCCTTATCCCTGCTAGAAAAATTCCTGTATATCATTGACAAGACACCATAAGCTACTCTTGCAGTCCATCTGCACTGCTCAGAGAACGTCATATCTGCCTGAACAATTACCCTTACCCCCAGGTTCTTTTCATTCTCTACCACTGTCGGTGTAGTACCACAAGAGTTGATACGTTGCTCTGGGGTTACTGTTTCCCATATGTAGTACTTTACATTTGTCAATGTTAAACTTCATTTGCCACCTCTCAGCCCATCTGCTCAACCTTTCCAGATCCTGTTGCAGCAGCATAGCATCAGTAGTGTCCTTAACAACCCTGCCAACCTTTGTATCGTTTGCAAACTTGGACATTAAGCTTGATATACCATCATCAATATCATTTATAAATACAGAAAACAATAATGGACCCAACACTGAACCTTGAACGATGAGCAGTGTCCATTGATTACCACTCTGTCTTCTCCCCCCTCAACCATCCCTTTATCCATAGCAGCAATTTATACCTGTCCAACTATTTCGAACAAACGGAGGGGTGAAATGGAAGTGGTTTTTTTTTTTTTTTTTTTTTTTTTTTGGCTGATGCTGCATAAGCTCGCTTTCTTGCATCATATGCCTCTACTAATGCTAATTTGCCTCCAGTGCCACACTGCTCCAATTTGTAAAACTTTTCTAAGATCCAAATATATAACATCAAAGTTATTCCCCGCATCCAGTTCTTTTGTGACTGCATCATAGTATCCAATCAAATTGGTCAGGCAAGACTTCCCCCTTAACAAAACCATGCTGTGTCCGAGCTATAACTGAAGTCTTGTCTAGATGATCCTGCAGTGCTTCTTTAACCAGTGCCTCCATTAATTTTCCTGGAACAGAAGTTAAACTCACAGGTCTATAATTACTTGTGTCAGCCTTTGATCCTCCTTTGTGAATTGAGGTCACATTTGCACATATCCAGTCTATGGGTACCCCTGAGTCCAAAGGCTTTCATAATTATGGCTAAGGGTTTGCTTACTTCCTTTGCTGCCTCCTTTAATATAACTGGATAGATCCCATCCACCCTGTGTGTGCCTTTTTTTATGTTTATCCTCAACAATTTCTCCTCCACTTTCCTCTCAGTTATTACAAAATCATCTAGCTCACTGCCAGAGTTTACTTCACCTCTGGCATTCCCCATCCTGAATAACTCCTCATGTGTGAATGTAGATGCAAAATACTCGTTTAGTTTGTTAGCCACCTGAGCAGGATCCTCAACTGTTGAACCATCAATATCCAGTGGACCAATCTGATTCATCCCTTTCCTTCTAGAGTTTACATAGGTAAAGAACTCTTTTCTGTTTTTCTTTGCATCCTTTGCCAAGGATTTCTCATAATCTGCCTTTGCCTGCTTAATCTCCTTTGTGACTTGGTTACAGACCAGCTTATATCTATCATTTTAGTGAAACCTCACCAAAATACACTCATAAGCTAACACTATGACCACCTACCTAATAGTGGTACACTCATAAGCCACCATTATGATCACCTACCTAATAGTGTTGGGCCACCTTTCGCCATGATAATCTCTTGCACTGGGCGTGGCACCAACTCCACAAGACCGTGGAAGGTGTCCTCGGGTATTCTGTACCATCTGGACAGAAAGACATCCCGGAGTTCGAAGCAAGGCACTGGAGTGGACTGGCGAATGCTGTATCTCACCTCATCCCACAAATGTTCCATGGGATTGATATTGGGGAAATTTGGCAGCCTGTGGCACAATACTTGAACCATTCCTGCACAATATGAGCCTTGTGATACAGGACAGTGTCTTGCTGAAAAAGTCCAGTTCCATCTGGATACACAGTCACCACATGGGGCAAAACTTGATCCAAAACAATGCTGAAGTATGATCTGGTAGTGAGGATATGTTCAGTGGGATAAGGAAACCCCAGTGTTTTTCACAAAAATATCACTCCAAACCATGATACCACAGTCACTGGCCTGTTTTCCTCCAACTGTGTAGTCTGGTTGCAACTGTTTACTTACTCGCCCTTGAATACGACGGCATGCATTGGCATGATGGAGCTGGAACCTTGATTCATCAGACCATGTGACTCTTTTCTAGTCATCCATTGTCCACAAACGGTACACCCGCTGCGGGCAGATTGATGATGACCAGTCAACACAGGCAAATGAACAGATTGCCTACTCCACAGGCCTATCTGCAGGAGAGTTCACTGGATGGCCTGCTCGGAAACATTTCTCTGTGCATTGTGGTTGAGGGTTGTGAAACATCTGTTGTCCCAGATAGCATGTGCCAACAGCTGTTCACCTCAATTGTCAACCCGTAATCTTCTCTTGCCAGCATGTTGAGTTGTTTTGTGTTCCTCTTCAGATCATTTCTACCAGACCTTCTCTACTGTGGCCTCAAACAGCTGAGAATGGTTGTGGTTACTGAGATGCTGGCAGGCCCAGCATCTCGGGCTTGTTATATTTTTTGTCTGACAGGGTACTTAGTCAAATCAGGAATCCCACAAAACAGTTCTAATATTAATAATAGTATAGGTGATTGTGCAATTCCCCTTCTGTCCCAAAATGGACAGAAAAGAGCTGCAGGTAACTAGCATTTTCCATTCAAGAATTGGAAGCACTCCATCACTGTGAAACCCCATTAACCTTAAATCACCAGATTTAACTCCTTGTGATTATGTTTTTGTTTATGTTTGTTTGTTTCCCAACCTTAAAGTATCCTTCAAAGTTAAATTTTGCAATGACTCCGGTAACTATTCAGAACATGACATAGGAAATTAGAAATTAGCAGTTCCAAAAGAAGCCTATCAGTCCTTTTTTTTTTTTTTTTTAACTTGTTTTAGTTGTTGGTGCATCAGCTTCTATGGCCATAATGCACCTCCCAAAGTTTTTGCATTTTTACTGTGATCCAAGCCCGAGGCGGAAATCGAACCCGCGACTTGGGTTGCCAGGCAGGCACTTTACCTACCTGGCTAGCCTGGTCGGCAAGCCTATCAGTAATGTTTTCAGAAAGTGCAGAAGCATTGTAATCTGTATATACAGTATCAAGGAGACTGCTTTGATTAAGATCCATCTGAATACCCTATAAGCTTAATCATCCCCCAAACAGTAGTTGTCACTGGACATTTTAATAACACTTCATACTTACAAGGTTGGCCTTTAGCAAACCTAAATTCTTAATGTGGAAATGAATATACAACTTCATGTAAATTATGCTTAAATAAATTAGTTGAATAAAATTTACAGGTTATACCAAGACAAATTTAAACTAAATTGTGAAATTATGTGATGACTATTTATCTACACTACCATCAAGAACTGAGTTGCTGAATTAGTATTGGTATTTCTTGTATCATATTGGCAAACAATGCAAGAAAGCAAGTCTATACAGCATCAGTCAAACAAAAACACTTCCAGTATCACCATTCCCTGTAATAGTTTGTCTAGAATTTCCTTGATTTTATTCAACCTTCCCCAGAGGGGTGAAGTTACAACAAACATCTTTTAGCCAAAGCCATCTACAAGATGTTAACAGCAATCCAAATGTACTATAAATCAAGCACTATTCAGCCTAGTAATATTTCAAACCAATGGAGGATGGTGATTATACCAACTGTGTTACCCACATGGACAAGCAGATGGAAAAGTGGAGCTTAACATCGACAAATTTAAGGCAATGCACATAGGTATCAGTACTCCAGATTAATGTACCAACTGTGTAGTCCTCCCCACACTGGGTGGAAAATACCTGAGTTTGAATCCCATCAATGACCCTAGGAATTTTTATGGGTCTTTTTTTGCAATGGGGCTGAGTTCAGTCTCAGAGAAGGGTAACATGGTATTTTCTCCTTAAACTTGAGTTTTTCATTCAGCAAACTGACCACAGAACACACACACACAATTTAAAGATATTATATATGGCACAATATGGCCTAAGTTGCTGGGGCACCTAAAAACCCTACAATACTCAACCAAGTGTGTGATATGACGCTCAGAATAGTGGAGAATGAAAAGACTTGAGAATAATTGTGCAGTCAGATATGAAGTTCTCTGAGCGGTGCAGACAGGCTGCCATGGCAGCTCATGGAGTTTTGTCAGTGATATAGGTATTTTGCCAGTGCGAATAAGGCAGAAATTATCCCATTGTATAAGGCAATGGCCACACCTCGATTACTGCATACAGGTCTAGAAGCTTCATTTTATGCACAATGTAGATCTGTTGGAATGGGTGCAGAGAACAGCAATGAGATTAGTGAGAGGAACAAGAGGGTTCTCTTGCTGAAAGTAAAGGCTTCAGTTCTGCAAATTGCAGCATCTGGAGACTAGGCACCTGCAAGGAGATCTGATTGAAGCTTTGAATGGATTGGGTAAGCTCAGTGCTGATACCATGCTCTTTCTAAGAACTACACAGGGGTACAAAATCAAATTGAGAAAGGACAATTATGGAATAGATGTGCAGAAGTTTGATTTTAGCCAGCAGGTAGAATTTGATTATCTTGCAACACCCTTAAGCATCATCCATTCATTTCTAAGCATTTTGCTCTATATTATCCCTGACACTTCATATGAACTTGCAATCCTGGCTATGTTATTCCACATTCAAAGTTAGTTAAGTCACTTTGCTAGCCCATTTTATCATTGCAAACGTACTTGATACTACAAGAAATATTTGCACTCGCCTTACATATATATACAACCACAGACATGGATTTGAATCACATCAGAGACTGGAGGGAGGAATTCTTAAAAACATTGTCAATTGGGGCTGTAGTTAAACCAAACTAAATCAGAGAGAAAGATTAGGTTTTCCTCATAAGTTATTCCGGATTATTTTTCAGCTCACATAACATGCAAGTTGCCCATTCTGCACTCTATTAATAATAAATACACTGACTAACATATAGGTGCAAGTGCATCAGTTTAATTCATAGCCATCTACCCAAGTAATTAAATTGGCATAGTTTAAATTATATCTCATATTGTGAATACCTTCACAATGAGTTGCCATGATATTGCACTACCGCGAATAAGTAACGCTTCACCAGTGGTGAAGACTATTGTTACTTCTCAGTGGATACCACCACCCAGGCAGCACCATTTCGAGGCTTAATGGCCTCTCTTTGGTGGGTGGGCAGGTACCCTGGTGTTGCAAAATGGCGCCAATTTAACAACTTTAGTAGATGGCTACAAATTAAACTGATGCACCTGCACTAACCTATACGTTAGTCATAATACCACATAGCTTGAGACTTTTGCCCTAAAATGCTATTAGTCTAACTATACTGAAGGTGAACTTTTGTTGTAAAGATTCAAATGCCTGCAATGTGTATTACAGTACAGAATATATTTTTCAAAGTGTTAAGCAGTTTTTCCTTAGTGGAAGAGAAAATGTTCCCATATTTACACAACACAAAACACTTATTTTTTAAAATCAATCATTTTCATCTGCAAATGTTACTCTAATTTGCTATGCAGGTACTAATATACAGGATAATTCTAACTGATCATCACAAGTTGAAATCGGGATTATTATTTAATTATTTTTTATATTCTGCTACTGTAAGTATTGCTGCTCTCATGCACCAAATCAGCACTATTGATATTAGAACAAAAATATAAATACACCACACAGAACAAACTACCTAATGACCAGTTACAATCGTGGTGAACTAAACTCCATCTGAGTCATTAATGCAACTTAAATAAAAACAGATATGAAAATTAAGATATTAAAAGTTAAATCCTTACAACAAAAATCAAAAATGTAAAAATACCAGTCAAAACATATGATATGCTAAGTTCAGATATATTTTTTCACTTATTGTTATCAGCACAGACAGGACCATAATTGCTACTTCAGCTAAACATATGCAAAATCAGCTTTTAAGTACATATTGTTAAATTCAGTAGATCTGTAATTTTAAAAAAATAATACGTCACTTAAAAAATAACATGAACTTGACTCAAAACCAAAATAAAACCAAATAAAATAAAATAAAAATTTCTTGGGGGGGGGGGGGACTAATAGATTAACAGTAGCTGCAGGCAGATGTGGAAATGATTCTTGCACTGCTTCTATTGGAATGAGCTGAGCAACAGCCCGGAAAGCGAGTGGCTGGGGATTTCAGCAACTGCTGGGGGTCATGAAACAAGTAAATACATAGGCTGAGTTATTGTAACTAAGAGTAAGAACAGGTGCATGTATAGTAAATAAATTTGATGAATTTGAAGTGTTGGTTAAGACATCCAAGGCGGATATTGTTGGGATATCAGAGACGTGGTGCCACTCAGATATAAGGGATGCAAAATTGGAATTTGGGGAGTACAAAGTGTACAGAAAGGATAGGAAGGGAGGAGGGATTATGCTGTTAATTAAGAAACACATAAAATCTAAGGAAGTGCATCCAGTTGACATAGATAGACAGTGCAATGTTAAGTCAGTTTGGAGTGAAATAAAGTACTGGGAAAGCAAAAATGAGGGTAGGGTTTGTTATAGGCCTAATGACTCGGATGAGTACAATGAACAATTATACAGAGAAATAGAGTGGGCCAGTAAATCAGTGTCTTATAATGGGGGATTTTAACTTCCCAGATATAAACTGGAACTTGTGGGTGGTCACTGCTACACTGGCAAAGCTTTTATGGATTTATTGGATGACTGTTTTCTACAGCAGCATGTTAGAGAGGAAACAAGAGGGAGTAATGCTCTTGTGATCTGATTATCAGCAGTGATTATTCATGCATTAAGAATTTACAAATAAAGGAACCACTAGATGGCAGTGATCACAACGTACTGATGTAGGATTTACTTAAAGATGTAACTACCATCAGGGGTAAAGGGAAGAGTTTCTGCTTTCGTAAAGGCAACTACAGTGGTCTGACAGATTTTTCAAGTTCTATACAGTGGAACCAACTGATGACGTTACCAGCAGCAAATTCTAAATGGGAACAATTCAAGGAAGGTAAATTTGGAAGCTACTAGGCTTTTTGTTCCAACTATGAAATACTGCTCTAGGTTTAGGCCCAAATGGATGTCAGATGAACTAATGAGACTTGTTGCAGAGAAGAAAAATGCATGGGATGCACATAAATTGTTTGTTTGTTATTTGGTTTTTAGGAGCATTAGCAACTAAGGCCATATTGCTCTGGGATATGCGGTGGTCATTCCCTGACCTTACCGCATCCTCCGTATTTGGTGGTGACGGGCTCAAACCCCGGTCTAATCAAGAAGCGTGTGCTACGCACTGCTGCTCCTTCCCGCCTGGCTATGGAGGTGCCTTGCACATAATTGTCAGGCGACACAGAAGCATATGGTAGATACAAGCTACGTAATCAAGTCACAAAGGTGGTTAGGCAAGTGAAGGCAGATTATGAAAAATCTGTGGCAAAGGACGCAAAGAAAAACAGCAAACACATCTTTACTTATATAAACTCTAAAAGGGGATGAATTAGATTGGTCCACTTGAAATCAATGGTTTGACTATAGATGATCGTTCTCAGATAGCTGCCAAACTAAATGAGTATTCTGCATCTACATTCACACATGAGGAGTTATTCAAGGAGGAGAGGGCCAGATGTTTATCAAACTCTAACAGGAAGTTAAATGATTTTGTAATAACTGAGAGCAAAGTGGAGGAGAAATTGTTTAAGTTAAACATAAAAAGGCACCTGAGGTAGTGGGATCTATCCAGTTATATTAAAGGAGGTGGCAAAGGAAGTAAGCAAACCCTTAGCCATAATTATGAGAGCATCCTTGGACTCGGGGGAAGACCCCATATACTGGAGATGTGCAAATGTATCTCCAGTTCACAAAGGGGGGATCAAAGGGTGACCCAAGTAATTACAGACCTGTTAGTTTGACTTCTGTTCCAGGGAAAATCCATTGTCACTGGTTAAAGAAGCATTGCAGGATCATATAAACAAAACAGCAGTAATAATTCAGACACAGCATGGGTTTGTCAAGGGGAAGTCTTGTCTGACCACTTTGATTGGATACTACGATGTGGTCACAAAGGAACTTGATGTAAAAATAATTTTGATGTCATATACTTGGATTTCAGGAAAGCTTTTGATACTGTTGCACATGGAAGACTACCGTACAAATTGGAGCAGAAAGACATTAAGGGCAAGTTGCTACAATGGATAAAAGGGTGGTGAGTGGGAGAAGACAGAGTGGTAATCAGTGGTTACTGCCCTACATGGACTAATGTTATTATTAGTGGTGTTCTTCAGGGTTTGTTGTTGGGCCCATTATTGTTTTGTATATTTATCAATGATATTGATGAGGGTATATCAAGCTTAATGCCGAAATTTGCAGATGATGATACAAAATTTGGTAGGGTTGTTAATGACAGTATGCTGCTGCAAAAGGATCTGGAAAAGTTGGATGGATGGGCTCAGAAGTGGCAACTGAAGTTTAACATTGACAAATCCAAAGTACTGCATATGGCTAGCAGTAACCCCAGAGAAATGTACCAAATATGTGGTGTTACACTCAGGGTAGTTGAGAATGAAAGAGACCTGGTGGTAATTGTGCAGTCAGATATGAAGTTTTCTGAGCAGTGCAAACAGGCTGCCAGAGTAGGTCATGAGGTCTTGTCAATAATATACAGGAATTTTGCGAGCAGGGATAAGAAGGTGATTATCCCCTTGTATAAGGCAATGGTCAGGCCACAGCTGAGTACTGCATACAAATCTGGAAGCCTCATTGTAGGAAGGATGTAGAGTTGCTAGAACAGGTACAGAGAAGGGCAACACGACTGGTGAAGGGAACAAAGGGTGCTCTTATTAAGAAAGGCTTAAGTTCTGCAAATTGCAGCTTCTGGAGACTAGGCACCTACAAGGTGATCTGATTGAGGTGTATAAGGTCTTGAATGGATTGAGCAGGCTCAATGCTGATGAGATTTTTCCTCTTTCTCAGATTACAAACCTGAGGGGGCATAGATTCAAACTGAGGAAAGAGTTGTAAAATAGATGTGCAGAAGTTTGGCTTTTGGGTAGTTGATTGCTGGAACAAACTTCCATCTGTTGTTGTGCAAGTTGATAGTTAAATAAATTCAAGGCAGAACTAGACAAACATTTGGAATGAATGGATCAGTGAAATCGGAAGGATTTTTTTTTATTTTTTATCTGATGCTGTATAAGGTTGCTTTCTTGTGTCATGTGCCTCTACTAATGCTAATGCTAAAACGTATTGGAAAATCAGAATACACTTGATTATTGGAAAACTTCTAATCAAATCAAGAGTTATCAGATATGCATACCATCGGGGTCGTGAAAAGGTACTTGGGGGGGATGCAAAAGGGGTTAAGGGGCTTCATTTATTTTATGAGACTTTGATAGCTTCCTCGATTGGGGCCTCCTTGATCAGGAGCCCTGGTGCGGCACATCCAATGCACCCCCCCCCCCCCGTTTGCACGGCCCTGCATGCCATATACATATATATACTATGTAATAAAATATTGAACTCTTGCAATAACCTCATGTATCTTTGTATTCTTTTCTTTCAAATCTATCATTTCATACAGTGCCTTGACAAAAACCTAATTTTTTACATGTCCCAAATGGAAAAAATCAAGTGAAGGCTGGGTGAATGATCTAACCAAGGAATGCTATCTTGATGTCCAATCCAACAATCATGGAATTTCTCATGTAGGAAGTATCATAGCTACATTTTGAGAATGCAGTTGGGCACTATTACCTTGAAACAAAATACCTAATTTTTGCTCTGACATCTAGGGCATCAATCAAAAAAATAAAGTAGCAGTGCACCAAATGAACCTCCAAAACAAAGAAATCATCCACAGCTCTAACACATTACCGATGACTGTCTACTTTGCAAAGATTTATACACTTTACCACCACAGAATACATTTCTGTGCTGACAAAGCGTAATGTGCTCAACATAAGTATGCAGATTTTCTCTTTCCTGTATTTAAACATTAATCTTATTATTCTGTTAAGAATAATAAGATTAATAAACATTAGTCTATTAATCTTATCAGAAATACAGAATGTTATAACAGCAGCTGTACACTGCTGTTTGCTGTGATATCTTGCAGCATCTGCAGTTTGTAATGAACTAGGGAGAAAAATCACCATTATGATCAGCTTTCAGCATGAACCACTGAATGCTCCATAAATCAAATACATCAATTATAAACATATCGTAATTCTAACACTGTGGTCATTTTCAAAGTGTTTGAGCAAACCAGTGACTTTTATGGCTCTGAGATAACATTTCTGCCTCATGCAAACATAAAAGAATAAAAAAACAATTTTCTTTTTTCTTATTATAGTACAATGAATCAAAACAGTAAAGTTAAAGTATCATTCATAAAATAATAATGATGGTGATGCTCAAGCAGTTTGCAAAATTGGGAATGACAAAAGTTATGATTTCATTTTGGTCATTTCAGCAAACCATGCAGTTAGTAAAAAAAAAAACACGGGTTGTGCATATTGGGGATGAGCACAATATGGGATAGATACAGTATAGATAACAGAAAATTGTAAATTTCTTCATTTGAATAATCATTATGATTTATAAAATTTTTTGTTAATTCTTAGGCATGTTTGTATATACAGGGTTGTTAAAATTAAAGTATCCCTATGTAGAGGACTCTGGAGCGAGTTCTGAGGCTTGTATTGAAGAGAAATTTGGATAACAGGTATAATAAAGAATGCACTTGCCATTTATTGGAAAAAAAAATTAGTTACAAAATTTGTCACTGTATGGCACGTAACTATCTATCTTAGTTATGATTATGCAAATAACGTAAGCTATTGCTACAGCGCCACTACTGTACTGCATAAAAAGCAAAGCAGTCTCTTCAAAATCATACATTAGATGTTTGCCTGCACTACAGCAGCAATGCCAACAACGTTGCAGGAAAAGGCACTATTAGTGAAGCTGTACTCTCAGAACAATGCAGCTGCGGCTATCAGAGAATTCCGGCATCAGAAGCTCATGAGGCGTGGACCTATAACTGTTTGTGCTGCCCACAAAAGGATTGCGAAATTTGAAGCGACAGGACATCTTGGTGTTAAACCAGGTAGAAATCAAAAACGAGTGGACTCCTCTCATGTTGAAGATGTGGCTATGGCTGTCGTGGATTTATCAAGTCAATCTCCATGTCGTAGCACAAATGTGCCAGCTGTTTCTCATGAAGTGGACATGCTGTATTCCACTGTAAGTAATGCGTCAGGTGTGCAGTACTATACTCACCCCTTGTGCCATTAAACAACAAAACAACAACTATCCTCATAAGATGCACATGCTACAGCAGCTAAAGCATGGTGATGCAGATATTCGTTTCACATACGCACTTCAATTTCTGGCACGAATAACAGTGGATATCACTTGGCTAAGGAACATCCTTTGGAGTGATGAAGCCTACTTCTGCTTAAATGGACAAGTGAATACGCACAACTGTCGCATTTGGGCAACAGAAAACTCTCGAGTTATCCAAGAGGTCCCTTTGCATTCTCCAAAAGTGACAATGTGGTGTGGATTTACGGCCACATTCATGATTTGGCCATATTTTTTTGAACAGGTAACACCGACTGGACTCTGCACCTGTTCCGTTACTGGACAGCGATATTATGACATGTTGGCAAATTTTGCAATACCAGAGCTGCAACAACGTGGGTGTCTTCAGGATACCATATTCATGCAAGATGGTGCGCCACCCCACATCCACCATTGTGTCCAAAGATTGCTAAGACAAATGGGTCATCAGCCGTTGTTTCCAGACATCTTGGCCACCCCGATCACCGGAACTCACCCCATTCGACTTCTGGTTATGGGGTTTTTGAAGAACCAGGGGTATCGGGAAGGATGTCAAACTCTGGCAGATCTGAAGGACAGCATTAGACGTCATGTGCTGGTTATTCCAGTTGACATGTTATTTTCTGCTGTAGAAAATGCTGTTCTTCGAATGGAAACTGTTTTTGACTAAAATGGAGGACACATTGAACAATTGTAGTGCTGTTTAAGTGATTTGAATTGCCACAGTGCCATATAGTGACAAATTTCGTAACTAGTTTTTTTTTATCCAATAAATGGCGAGCACATTCTTTATTGTACCTGTTGTCCAAATTTCTCCTCAGTATGAGCCTTAGAACTCACTCCAGAGCTCTCTACATAGGGATACTTTAATTTTAACAACCCTGTATATATATATATGCATATGCACCTAGTATCTTCTTTGCCCTGTCCATCTATCCTCATGTGACAGCTTGACTCCCAGTGAATGCATTTTTGTGAAATTTTATATTTGGGCATTTTAAAAATATTTGTTGAGCCATTCCAAATTTCATTAAAACCAGATCAATAGGAATCCAGTAATTATTAATTCTTTGACATACAGCTTGTATGAAAAAAAAAAAAAGAAATTCATAGATTAAATGCAGTTGTAATGCAAGTTGTTACCTTTAGATAGTCCATGCATGCTTTGCACATATTGTTATTTAAGACTTGTGAACGTGATATAGCTTGTGAAGAAATACAGGGGCACACATCTGGTGAGTATGGGCTTGGCACACCCAGGAACCTGATCTGGATATCAACATTCGGCTAAGGTAAAGAAAGCCTGCATGAGAAGCATGCAAAAGTTCGATAAAATTTACAGGTAAAAGTACTTTGCTGTAACGGCATTTGTATTGTTTCTCACTCGGTAAACAGACAGTGGGTGTTATCGGTTTGGATGTAGAAGTTGATTCCCATGGGAGCTTGAAATCCTCCAGAAGTGGAGGGGGGGTAACCTGACCCTTTTTCTTTAGAATCACTAATTGAATCACAAACAGAGTCATATTGGAAGTTGTGGCGTCGTAAAAAATGTGTTCGTAACGTAGTTTCATCTGTAAACTTTTTCGAAAATTGACGTGCTTCTCGTGTGGGCTTCCTTTGCCTTTTTTTTTTTTTTTTCTTCTTAATAAACAATTTATCCACTAGTCCACCAGTGATTCTAAAGAAAAAAGGTCAGGTTACCCTCTCCACTTCGGGAGGGTTTCAACTCCCATGGGATTCAATTTCTACTCCTGACTGATAACACCCGCCGTCTGTTTACCGAGCAAGCAACAATACAAATGCCGTTACAGCAAAGTACTTTTACCGGTAAATTTCATAGAACTTTTGCGTGCTTCTTGTGCAGGCTTTCTTTACCTTCGCCCAACATTCTTCTCTTTCTTAGTGATTCCCTTCTACTTCTGACTCTTGTTTTTTCTCTCTCTCTCTCTAAGGGTAACTCAGAAATTTTTTTCGGCTGGTGCAGCATAAGCCTCAGACTTCCTTGCCCCATATGGCTAATAATAATATATAGAGAAACAAGTATACAGAGACAAAAAGTAATAAATATTATATAGTTGTATTAGCATTAGCATTAGCATTAGTAGAGGCATTTGATGCAAGAAAGCAAGCTTATGCAGCATCAGCCAAAAAAAAAAAAAAAAAAAACCACTTCCACTTCACCCCTCCGTTCGTTCAAAATACCTGTCCAGCTGAGCCTTAAACTTATTTAGGCTATCAACCTCCACCACAAGGGATGGAAGTCTGTTCCACCAACCAACCACCCGCTGGCTAAAGGCAAATTTCCGCACGTCTATCCTACATCTGTCTTTCCTCAATTTGAATTTATGCCCTCTCAGGTGATTATTCTGAGCTAGAGGAAGAATCCCATCAGCATTGAGCATGCTTAAACCATTCAAGGCTTTATACACCTCTATCAGATCACCTCGCTGGTGCCTAGTCTCCAGACACTGTAATTTGCAAAACTTGAGCCGTTCTTCGTAAGAGCACCCCTTTGTTCCATTCACTAATCTTGTTGCCCTTCTCTGTACTCGTTCCAGCAGCTCTGTTCCAGCAGTATTTAAAGTGAATGGATAAGTTTAGAGAACATAAAACTGTAGAGTTTGATTAAATGTTCTATAAAGTTATAATCTTAGTAATTAATTGATTAGGTGATAACTATATCTACTTCACACTTCTGTCAGTCACAGAAAATAAAAAAATCAAACCCACTTGAAATGTAACATGCTGCATACATTAACTAACTTGTTAAATCAAAGTTCATATTCATTGCACATAATGCTTATGTAATTTATGTAATAAATAATTTCATATTATAATATACACTGAGTGGACAGAAATAATGTGATACCTTACTAGTAACGGGTAGACCCACCTTTTGCCCAGATAAGAGCAGTCATACGGTGTGGCCTTAAGTCTACTAGTTCACAAAAGCGTTCCACAGGTATTTCCATCCTTGCTTGCTGCACCGCTGTCCATAATTCTGTCACATTCCTGGGTGGAGAATCCAAAGCTCGAACAGACCATTCCACAGCATCCCAAAGATGCTCCGGTGAATGGGGAGGCCATTCCATCGTGGTAAAATCTGTGGAATGCTCTTTGAACCATGTTCTAGTCACCATGGCTCTGTGGGGAGGTGCATTTTCCTGCTGGAAGAGTCCATTGCCCTGTGGGTGCACA
Organism: Mastigoproctus giganteus; assembly: GCF_048544385.1. NCBI lineage: Eukaryota > Metazoa > Arthropoda > Arachnida > Uropygi > Thelyphonidae > Mastigoproctus > Mastigoproctus giganteus. Next base: position 218,875,062 of record NC_143581.1, on the reverse strand, counting down.
ATGACCATGAAAGTTTGCAGATGGTCTGCAGGGATGGACACACAACTTGGGCAGTTCAGAGATGCATTTAGACATACCAGAGGTTCCAATGTGTGGGATCTCTGGTACGTCTAAGGTCCAGTGCCGATGTTCTTTCACCCAGTTGAAGCGTAGAGTCCAGTGTCGTGGTGTTAGCAATGGGAATCTGGTGAGATGGCAGCTCCCATAACCTATTGCAGCTAATGATTGCCTGATGGTCTTGGTGGAGACATTTCTGGTGCCTCCCTTGTTAAAGTCGGCAGTGATTTGTGCCACTATCACTCTGATTGGAAATAATGAAATAAAAATGAAATAATGCGAGACAGACTCTGATTGGAAATAATGAATGAAAATGAAATAATGCGAGACAGACATTGATGGCCACATTCATCCATCACCTTTCTCCGCTCACAGCGCCATCCACGATGAGATGTTATTCCAGAAATGGCATATTCCCAATACACTGCTGATATTGTCAAAAGGGGATAGTGCAATTTCTGTACCACCTCCACGATACAGTGATTCATGTGTCAGGCACCCACTATCATCCCTCTTTCAAAGTCAGTTAACTCACAACATTTATCCATACTGACATCGAATTGCCGTCTACATGTACGCAGTGATCCAGTGAATATACCTGCCAATTGGTGAGTTCGTCCACTAGTCAGAGGGGTGACAGTGTCACATTGCCCAGCAGCCAAGTATCCTATGAACTCTGTCCTTTTAGTGTAATACATCATTTTATGATATTGTAACATAATGATTCTTTTATTACCAATATAAACACACACACACACACACACACACACACACACACACACACACACACACACACACACACACACACACACACACACAAAATTAAGACATTCATACAGAATGAAATTACATATTAATGCATTTTGACTCTTGTAATTAAACGATACAATAAACTAAACAAAAACAGTAATCTACAATGGTATTATTAACCCTCCACTGCTTGCACTCTAAATGGAACAAATACATCCATGTGGCATCTGTAATACATCCTTTTTTTTGTTTGTTTTAATTATTAAAAATTTATTTTTTGCTTTTTTTTAATGAACTGAAATTGGTGTTCTGTTAATCTTTACACTCAGTTACAAAATTTTAAACAAAAATAAACAGGAGAAATCGATAACAAAGAAAGTTTTTCAGCTGCTTGTATTTAGTTTCTGCTGGCCAAACCAAATCTGTATGATAAGATTAGACAGCTCTCACTAGCATCTCACAGACATGAGTAGGAGAGGTGAGTAAAAGAAATGTAGACATTATTGCTTATCTGGTGTCTGTTAAACAGCAAATAAAAAATTGATTTCTTGCAATTCACAGTGTATAAAAACAAAAACAGAAAAAACTGAGAAAAAGTACATAGGAGGATACGGTTTTATTTCCATATTTAAAAAAGGATGTTGTCAGATATCATATAAGTAACATAATAATATAATCAGTTAAAAATTATAATGAGATAAAATATAAGAGTTGAAAACTTTTGTACCTTTTCATAACTACTGTCTTATTTAACATAATTGTTGATTAGTATTAGTACTGACAAATGATTCAAGGAAGCAAGCTTATACAGCATCAGCCAAAAAAAATAAAAACATTTCACCTATTCATCCCTTCCAGTAGTTTGTCCAGCTCTTCCCTGAATTTATTCAAACTACCCACTCTTACAACAACAACAGCCAGAAGTTTCTTCCAACAGTCAACGACTGCTGGCTGAAGACAAATGTCCACATATCTGTCCTGCAACCATCCTTCATCAGCTTGAATTTTTGTCCCCTCATATGTATAATCTGAGCAAGAGGAATAATCCCATCACCACTGAACTTACTCAAGGGCTTAAACACCTCAATCAGATCTCCTTGCAGGTGCCTAGTCTCCAAATGCTGCAATTTGCAGAACTGAAGCCTTTGTTGGTAAGAGTACCACTTTGTTCCTCACCAGTCTTGTTGCCCTTTCTATACCCATTCCAGCAGCTCTGCATCCTTCCTAAAATGAGGCCACCAGAACTGTATGCAGTACTCAGAATGTGGCCGGGCCCTTGCCTTATACAATGCAATAATCGTCTCACCTCCTTATCCTTGCTAGCAAAATTCCTGTATATCATTAACAAAACCCGATGAGCTGACCTAGCAGCCTGTCTGAACTGCTCAGAGAACTTCATATCTGACTGCACAATTACTCCAAGTCCCTTTCGTTTTCCACTACAGTAAGCGTAGTACCATACAGTTGGTACGTTACTCTGCAATTACCTACCCAGTTGCAGTACCTTGCATTAGTCAATATTAAACTTCAATTGCCATTTCTCAGCCCATCTACCTAATTTTTATATACCTAGTTGCACATAGCTTCGTTACTGTCATTCTGCCAACCCTTGTATCATCTGAAAACTTAGATATTAAGTCTGATATACCTTCATTAATATCATTAATTAATATAGAAAACAACAATGGGCCCACAATGAACCATGTGGAACTCCACTAATAAATTTAGTTCACAAAAGAGTAGTATCCATTGATAACCACTCTGTCTGCTCCCACTCAGCCATCCATAGCAGTAAGTTGCCCTTAATGCCACACTGCTGCAATTTGTGCAACAGTCTTATGTGAAACAGTATCAAAAGCTCTCCTGAAATACAAGTATATGATATCAAAATTACCATTTGCATCCAGTTCCTTTGTCACTGCATCACAGTAAACAATCAAATTGTTCAGGAAACATCTTCCCTTAACAAACCCCTGTTGTGACTAAAGTATAACTGTACTCCTGTATAGATGGTCCTACATCACTTCTTTAACCAGTAATTGCATTATTTTCGCTTGAACAAAATTTAAGCTAACAGGTCTGTAATTGCTCATGTCTGTTATTATTGGATAGATTCCATCCAGTCCCAGTGCCTTTTTTATGTTTAACTTCGGCTATTTCTCTTCCACTTTCCTCTCAGTTATTACAGAATCATTTTGCTCCTTGTTAGAATTTGATAAACTTCTAGCATCAGTTCCCTAAAGAATTCTTCACATGTGAATGTAGATGCAAAATACTCATTCAGTTTGTCAGCAACCTGAGCAGGATCATCAACAGTCAAACCATCGATATCAAGGGGACCCATGTGATTCATCCCCTTCCTTCTAGGTTTTACATAAATAAAGAAATTTTTGTTGTTTTTCTTTGCATCCATCACTAAAGATTTCTTGCAATCTCCTTGTTTTGCCTAACCCCCTTTATGACTTGATTGTAGAGTGGTTTATATATACCATAGGCTTCTGTATCACCTGATAATTTATGTGCATCCCATACATTTTTCTTCTCTGCCACTTGTCTCATTAGATCATCTGACATCCATTTAGGTCTAAGCCTTGAACAGTATTTCTTAGTTGGTATGATAAGCTCAGAGGCTTCTATGATTATTTCCATGAATGCTTCCGATTTAGAATTTGTTGTTATTAATATCACTAGTTGGTCCTGTAGAATTTAAAAACTATGTGAGACACTGTAGTCTTCTTTATGAAAGCAAAAACCTTTCCCTTTAGTAGTGACATCTTTAAGTAAATCCCACATCAGTACACTGTGATCACTGCCACCTAGTGGTTCTTTTATCTTCAGATTCTTAATGCACGAATAATCACTGCTGATAATCAGATCAAGAGTATTACTCCCTCTGATTGCCTCTTGAACAGCTGCTGTAGAAAACAATCATCCAATAAATCCACAAAAGTCTGGCTAGTGTGCAAGTGACCAACTACAAAGCTCCAGTCAATATCCAGAAAGTTAAAATCCCCCATTATAAGACAACATAATTTACTGGCCCACTCAACTTCTTTGCACAATTGTTCATTGTACTTATCAGAGTCATTAGGCCTATAACACACTCCTAATCTCATTTTTTCTTTCCCAGCAGTGCTTATGTCACACCAAACTGACTCAACATTGCACTGCCCACCCATGTGAACTGGATTCACTGCCCTAGATTTAATATGCTTCTTAACTAAGTGCAAAATCCCTCCTCCCCCTTCTGTCCTGTCCTTTCTCTATACATTGTACTCTTCATATTCAAATTCTGCATCCCTTATATCTGAGTACCACCACGTCTCGGATATCCCCACAATGTCTGCATTTGATGACTTGAGCAGCATTTCAAATTCATCAAATTTATTTACTATGCTCCTATCACTGGCGTGAATGCAAGCATACATGCACTGTTCTTACTCTTAGTTTCCCTAACAGACCATGTGTTTCTAAGATAACCCACTGCAGGCCTTGAAATACCAGTACCCTGCTTTCCAGACTACTGCATATTCCATCAAAGGCAGTGCAAGAATCAGTGTCACCTCTTCCTGTGGCTGTTGTTAATCTATTAGTCTGTGCATCCCCACAAGCTAGCAGTTTTCTGACCCACCTAACACTGCCTCTATGGCATTAGCACTTATTCTTACACTCTTTCAAGTGTATCCCATCCCTGTATAAGCAATCCGTCCTGTTAACAAGCAGACCATGCTGAGAAAAATTCTACCCCATGAGCCTTGCACAATCTCTCCAGGGCTGAATTGATCGAGAAGGCTGTCAACCATGTACTCCCCTCTATTATATCTGGGGAGAATTCCAGACAGTTTCTGGTTTAACCCTAACTCACAACTTTTTCTCAACGTTGCTCCTCTGTACATGTTAAGTCCACAGATTTGTTTGTTTGTTTCGGGATTTATTGGGCGCATCGGCAACTATGGCCATAGTGCGCCATTAAGTCCACAGATCTCCTACTCTTAATGTCATTAGTGATTGTTAAGTTGCTTTATGAACATTTATGTTTAATTACAATGCGGGTAATATTCTTGTCTTCTGACACTTGTGTTATTTCAATGTCGCTCTAGATTTAAGAAAATAAAAATTAAGAACCACAGTAATGTAAAACATAACTAATTTATTTACAAAGTTATTTACATTTTATTATCATCATCTGCACGCATCACGAAGAGTATAAACATACAAAATATTACAATATATTTTCTTTCAGAAGATCCCGTTCTTGTTTGAAGAACTGTACAAGAAGGTGATCAAGGTTTTCTTCACATCTGCACATCTGCTTCTCCATTGCAACTTTAAGATCTTCCTTAGCGCCTTTATTGACACCTCGAGTTACAGCTCTCTGTCTATTTGTAAAACAAATTTTAAGAAAATATTTATCACTTATCTGTAGCACAATCATCAATGACTTTCTGATAATTATATGATCTTTTATGATACTAAATATACTAGTTTAAGTATATCTATAAAAATAACAAAAAATTGGTTAACATTTCTAAAGAGTTTGACCAACAAGCATCTTCTTAAAGAATTATTCATATTTAATTTAATAAACTGTAAATAATTAAATTTAAATAAAATTAAGTTAAAATAAAGTGAAAAAAAAAATCAAGTGCAACTTCCATCTTAGGATATACGAAAACTTTAAAACTGTTGTTTTAAGCAGCAAATGAATTGCTATTTTAAAAAAATATATATATATTTTTTTTCTGCTCTATTGCTTCATTACTGCTTCCTGTTAATTATCTATTCTTGGACAGACTGAGCTATTATAATTAATAGCTCAGTCTGGCTTGCTGAACAGTGTTTAATATATGAACATACAAGTGAGAATTTAAAATTAAAAACAAACTGGTTTTAAGTTTTCATTACAGCCAGTATTTCAAGGAAAAACCAATAAAAAAATTATGTTATTTCTGAAATATGTAATGGCAGTTCAAATTATAAGAAACTTACTTTCCAACTTGCATGGTTGAAGATGGCAATAAGTCTAAACTAACATTTCCTCCTGCAGTTGTAGTGAGATACATAAATTCTTCTAGAATATCAGGATCTGAATTACAGTTAAGGATATGAATACTTTCGGTAACCAGTTGTAGTTACTGGTATTACACTCCTTAAATCAAGATCTTTTTTGAAAAAATTATAAGATTAAATTATATTGGTAGCAATTAAACTCTTTTTTTTTTTTTTTTTTAATTCAAAATTATTATTATCGGCAAAATGAGGAAATAAGCTTATGTAGCACCAGCCAAAAAATAAAATAAGATAAATAAAATTTTAATTAAAATATGAAATAACCAATTTCACCTTTACTCATTTATTTTAAGTATTTATCCAATCCCTCCTTAAATTTAGATACTTTCAACCTTCACAAGAATAGGTAGGAGTTTTTTCCAAAAATCAGTCACTCTTTGAAGAAAGGAAAATTTTCAGAAATCCCCAGCATTTAGTTTACTCAAACCTTTCAAGGCTTTAAATCTTGATCAAATCACCCCACTGTTTTTAAAACATGTAGCTTACAAAATTCAAATCACTCACAACAAAAATAATCCTTTGTGCCCATAAACCAATCTTGCCACTCTTCTCTCTACCCTTTCCAACAAGTCCATATCTTTTTCTTAAAATGGCTTCTCCAAGTCTATATGTCTATATGTAAGATGCAGCCTAGCCATTGCTTAATATAATGGAATAATCATCTTTTTATCTGTACTAGAGGCTGTATTAACTGCCCTAGTAGCCTGTCTACACTGTTCAGAAAACTTCACATCAGGTTGTATAGCTACTTACAAGGAATTTCTATTATGTACAATCTTGAGTCTGTGGTACCCAAGTAGTATGTTATTGTAGGATTACTGTCACCCACATGCAAGATGTTGTATTTTACAGTATTAAACCACAGTGTCTGTTTCTCAACCCATCTGCAGTGAAACAGCATACTCTACAATTATTAACTATTCTGCCCACCTTTATATCATCATAAAACTTCAAATACCTTAAAATTAATATAAATTAAATTTGAATTGAATATAGCCATTATGTATCCTCTCCGTGGTTACTAGTTTTATGAGAATACACAGTTATTTGGGGGGCACAACACTTTATAAAGAATTGGTTTATACCAATGTGTTTTCAACAGTAGTACACAGCCTCTCCCCAAAGGTAAAAGGAAGAAAATGGGGTGTGAATTACTTCAGTACCAATTTTAAAAGAAAATGTATGCATTAAATTGCATATTCTAATTCAAAATTTCAGAAATTAAAGGTACACATAAAAAAGTCTGAGAAACCGGTTTATATTATTGCTTGCCTTAACGTATGATTATATCTCTCTTATATCACACATACTTTAATAATATAGATGTTATTATTATGCTGTCCAAAACACTACAATTATGTCTATACTAAAGAAATATGAATTCATAAAAGGATATTAATTATATAGCTGAAGAACAATCCATAACAAAAGCTTCCATGTCTCTTGATATAGTCCAGACACTGTAAAAAAAGTTGCTCTTCTTGTGGCCAGTTATACTGAGTGAGAACTATTAAATGGCCCAGGGCCATATCGTCCTTCACTGAACAATGAATTTTGTCCTGAAATAGAAAATAAGATCTAGCAGTCTAATTTTCAATATTATATCAAAAATTAGACTGTTAGGTCATAAAATTCATTAAATTTCTTTATTTAAAAGTTATTTTAAGTCATAATTATATACACAATTACAACTTGCTCAAGAATATATACATTATTTGTAGCTATCAGTCTCAATATTTTTTTTCCCATTGTTTTCTTTCAGAAACTTTGAAATTTAGTTCCCAACCAGTGAAAATTATTTGCCCTAAAGTTTTCATATAGGTGACCAGATTTAAAAAATTGAGAAAGCTTTATTATGATTATTTTTTAAATTTAGAATGGAATGAAAGGAATACAGATAATTCTTAAGCATTTATTATATTAAATGAAATGAGATTTTTGTTTTAATGAAGATATTAATTTTTAACACACTTTGTAATAATTCATTTTTAATAAAGTAAGTTGTTAATGTACATGGTACATTACATTTCAGGCACATGGGCTGACAGTAATAATTCGCAATTTATAACAAAAAAATACCAAAAACTACTTTTATGCCCAAACTGAGAACATTTCGTTTCTGTGCATCCATCACACTGCACAGTATATGGACATTCTATGTGATATTTATGAAAATAAATAATAATTGCTGGATTTCTATTAGCTTGATTTTAATGAAATTTGAGATGAGCTCTACAAATCCTTCTAGGCCCAAGATCCCTCCTAATTTATATGTGAATAAATTAGGAGGGATCTTAAAAATTTAGGTATATATATAAAAGCCTCTAAAAAATTACATGGCCCATGTTTATTTCAAAGTGATTTCATTTGGCCAGCCACCCTAAAAGGTTACTCACCCCCGTATTACAGAGCAGTAATAAAATAGTTGAAACTGACTTCAAGCTTCAATTTTTTTACCAAAGTGAAGATTTCAAGAAAGGATCAATGTATAACAGGCTTCAGCAACTCCAGACATGCATACCAGCAGATTTTTTCTGGCATGCCAAGTATGATACTTATCTGAACTGCTTATTTCAATTTTTATAAACCTGTCCAAGTGGCATGCATGAACAAAAATGGCACTCACAAGGAAAAGGCATCAGCCCCTGATGTATGGTCTTGCAAATTTAAATTCATACAGTAAATTGTCAATGTATTTTATCTCAAAATTTATAATAAATCCACAATTACTACAAGCAGTGAAGTATTTTCTTTCTACATCTAAATAATAATAATGCAAAATGGAAGATTGATTGGGAAGCCAGAGAAAATGACATTTGGTCCAGAAATGAATGCTGTGCCAAAAGCATAAGCAAAATAGCATGGAAACTAATGCCTGACTTTTAGTGAAATTAGTGTGTATATGTGTGTTTGCAGACCAATTTGCATGTTTTGCAGAAATAAAAAACATGAATAAGTCATGTAAGACCTTGCATGACTTATTCATGACTTATTCAACCATAAAACTGGTTGACTAACTGCAATCCCAAGTGAAAAGATCTAAGAATTTTTTCCAATTGCCAAAGGGATTCAAACCTAGTCCTTTTAAAATAGATGGCAAGTAACTATGCCACTTGGCCAAAGAGGCACAAATTCAAATTTTTTCTTTACAATAACAGCCTCCCCGTTCGGACTTTAAATTTATTACAGTATTTTATCATTACATAAAATCAAGATGTATGTACAATTTAAACCCATGGACAAGCTTTTCTCTCTTTTAATTGAAAAATAGCATGCCAAAAAAATAAATAAATAAACCAGCAGCATCATTACAGTAAAGTGAATAAAGTTTCTTAAATAAAGTATACCAAAGTTTCTTTAATAAAGTATAATAAAGTTTCTTTAAATTTTAATACTTATAATTTAAGGAAATTTTCATCAACAGACTAACAAACTGGTTAAGGCAATCCTGTATGTGTGAGAACATAAGATCCTTTTGCTGTTTTCACTTTCATATATGTACAAAACAGGAAAACGTTTTCTTTTAGATCTAACTATTATATTAATCATAATAAATCCTAATTTAGCAATGTGACTCAAACCAAAGGGTGAAAAATATATATACTTACCCTAAAGCACATAATCAGTATTTTGATGCAGTGTTGGAGAATTTCACTGCGTTTGTAACTAATAAAATGTAGATGTCGTCCTAAATACAGAAAGAGTAAAAAATGTTGGAAACATTCTTTAAAACCTTCTTAGACCAAGAACAACTTATTTTTTAGCCTAAATACCACTTTGTGCCAATACACTAATAAATAATTTGCAAGGAGGGAGAGAGTGAGATAAAAAACAGAAAGAAAATAATTTGTATGGATAATAAATGCAACATTATTGACAAGTACGAGGGGCGTTCAATAAATTATCTCCCTACCTATGAAGGAAATGGGATAGAGGCAAAAATCTGTACTTATTTTTCAATGTAACAATAAATTTGTTCCATTTTGTTGGCAGTGAGGAAATACCAGACAAATGATATTCTTTGTCTTGTCCACAAAGAATGCAGAAACAGCAGACTTCGGTTCATTATCATCAGCAAAGCACATATGTTTTTCTTGAGGTGTTGAAATGGGAAATAGCCACTGGAAGCCAGATCCAAATGTAAAGTCGATGGGTAAGTTCTGTAAAGACGCAGTCTCTCAAAGCAACAGCATGTGACCTTTGCACTGGTGCATTGTTGTGATATTGATGAAGGTATATCAGGCTTAGTATCGAAGTTTGCAGATGATACAAAGGTTGGCAGGGCTGTTAATGACAGTAATGGCAGTGTGCTACTGCAACAGGATCTAGATAATTTGGGCAGAGGGGCTAAGAAGTGGCAACTGAAGTTTAACCTTGACAAATGCAAAGTACTGCATATGGGTAGAAGTAACCCCAGAGGTACTACACTTAAGGTGGTAGAAAATGAAAAAGACCTGGGAGTAATTGTGCAGTCAGATATGAAGTTTTCTGAAAAATGCAGACAAGCTGCCAGAGCAGGTCATGAGGTTTTGTCAATGATATATAGGAATTTTGCTAGCAGGGAAAAGGAGGTGATTGTCCCTCTGTATAAGGAAATTGTCAGGCCACGCCTTGAGTACTGCGTACAAGTCTGGAGGCCTCATTTTAGGAAGGATGTAGATTTACTTGAGCGTGTACAGAGAAGGGCAACAAGATTTGTGAGGAGAATGAAGGGATCCTCTTACCAAGAGAGGCTTAAGTTCTGCAAATTGCAATGGCTGTAGACTAGGCACCTGCTCGGTGATCTGATTGAGGTGTATAAGGCCTTGAATGGGCTGAGCAAGCTGAATTCTGAAGGGATTCTTCCACTTGTTCAGATTATGAACCTAAGGGGGCATAAATTGAAATTGAGGAAGGACAGATGTGTAGAATAGATGTGCGGAAATTTGCCTTTAGCCAGCGGGTGGTTAATTGCTGGAACAAACTTCCATCTGTCGTTGTGGAAGTTGATAGGTTGAACAAATTTAAGGAGGAATTGGACAAACATTTAGAGGGGATTGTTTTGTAATTTTTTTTTTTTTTTTTTTTGGCTGATGCTGCATAAGCTCATACACTTGCTTTCTTGCATCACATTCCACTACTACTACTACTACACTTCTGGAAAGTTTTCCACAGCATTTTTCCTTTATGACATTCCCTAGGGTGTACGGTAGGGATGCATATGACTTCCCAGTGACTGTCTGCTTGTGTTCCAAGTAGTGAATATACAAAATATCCTAAACATCCCAAAAAATGGTGGCCATAACTTGCCAGCTGAAGGTTGTGTCCGAAATTTTTTGGGTGGGGGAGAACCCTTGTGTTTCTATTGCATTGATTCTTGATTGGTCTCAGTATCCCAGTAATGAACCCATGTTTCATCACTCATAACAATTATGGAGATGAAAGTTTGAGGATCCCTTCCATAAAGCTCTAAATTCTCCTCACAACGCCATACTCTGAATTGCTTCTGCACAGGGGTAAGAAATCTGGGGACCCACCTCACACTGACCTTAGTCATCCCCAAATGTTCATGGAGGTTGGTTATAACTGTTCCCTCAGATATGTCACATTCCCTAGAGATTTAGAACACCTTTAAACATCTGTCATTCAGCACAAGGGTTTCCACAGCTTGTCATATTTCTGGAGTGGTCGCTGTTACAGGACTTCCTGGACGTGGATCATCTTCAATGGACTCTCTACCCCACTTGAATTGTTTTGACGTTTTATGCAGTTTCACTGGCTCAAAAGTAAATTTTATTTAATTTCATCTGGTACTGTGAAGGTGCACTGTTGCCACATACAGCAACCATCCTTTCATGAATGGCCTTTGACCCATTTCCTTCTTTGGTGAGATATTTGATGACTGAACAATGCTCCAATTTCAGCAAATCCATAATTTGATACAGGTGTCTTCCTTATTTCTGTTACAGCAGCACAAAATAAAAACATAGTGGAATCAAAATTAATATGATTCAAGTTGAGATATATAGGAACATGATAAATCATGAGTCACTAAAATATAACTATGGGAAGTACCTAAAGTAGATAATTTATTGAACACCCCTTGTATATATACACATACTATATATTCAGCATTAAAATGGGTAAATAAAATAGTACACTTCTATGGACAGATTCCATGGAATCCATCCAAGATTAGCAGCACAAACTAAGTGTGAATACACAAATGAAAAATAACATACAAAGGCTAAATTAAATAATACCTGATCTCCTTTGCTGAGGTAAAGGATCCTGCACACTAGAAGAAGTTACAAAGGTTTCAGGAAACATACAAACAACATCTAACAAGTGTTCACAAGCTGCCTGAAACAAAAATATATGAGACATAGGGAACAAACATCTGATAGAAATATTTACATTCTTTATACATTAGAGAAATAAGAAACATTACTTGTAAAGAAAACAAAAGAAATAATAGAGAAGATGCACTTAACTTTCAATAAAAAATACCAAAGTTTTTAAGCCTACACTCTGGGCTTTTTAGTGAAGTCACACAAATTACATAAATACTTAATACAAATACACACAAAGGCAGCCCCAAAAATTACAGCCACTTTGTGTTTATTTCTTGCCTTTTGTACCATTCCAGCTTTTCACATCCTTTACACAGTTGACTCTGAGAGGTTCATATAAAATGAAGTGGCATGCAGTGTCATGACCAAAACGGCATCCAACAATCAAACCCCTTTGAGATTGCTTAAACTATGCACTGAAACCCACAATGTGGACATATACAATTGCAAGTACTCCTGGATAATACTGTAACCAAATAAGGAGGACAATCACAAGTGCAAGTACTGTTAGATAGTATGTATACGTATGATTATACTAAGTTTATGAGTTGGACAATTTATTCAATTGTGAATTGTTGCTAAGTTCAAATTTTCACTTAAGATCAAAAGTTATATTTAATTACACTCACATCCAAGAATTCTGATAGTGTAAATAATGTTCTAAATGGTTTGATGTAACACAACCTTTGCAAGGTTCATGATCTGCAATAGTTAAACTAGTTTTACAGTTTAGAATATTTGATAGAGTATATCTAGTTATCTTTTAAGTAATATTTGATAAATTAATTTCTGAAATATTCTGTATATTTAATTTCTGAAATATTTTGTAAATTTTGTCTTGAATATTTCTTATAACTGTGGTTAATATAAAAGCTTCAGAGAATACCATGGCACATAACTCTGTCACTCCATCAGTGTGCTATATATATGAAGGCTCTTCTCGCAAGTAATCGTGGTACACCTGATGACTTATTTCTGAGTAATAGGTGCAGGGACTGTGCAATTCCGAAATTAATAACTTGGTGCATTAATAAATGAGGTGGGGTTACTCAGAAAGCAAGTTGATTCCATGAGCAGAATAAAAACAAGTACTTGGCAGAGACTAAGTAGTTTAGTTATATGCTAGCAGATACACTCTTAATATGAATCATCAAGAGCAGACTATTTTGTTTCAACAGGAGGTAATTTTATTAAATGATTCATTTAATTTTATTAAGGGAAATATTTTTCAAAAAAAGATAAAAGATACCAGAATATATCTGCTTGGGGCAACTATCAGTAAGGTAACTAACCAGTTGCCAATTCTCAAAGGAACTAATAATGGGGTTTTAGTTGTACATGTGAATAGTAAAGATATTAAATGCATACAAACCATAATACAAATAGTAGTAGTAGTAGCGGCATGTGATGCAAGAAAGCAAATGTATGAGCTTATGCAGCATCAGCCAAAAAAAAAAAAAAATCACACCATTCCCTCCAAATGCCTGTCCAGTTCCTCCTTAAATTTATTCAACCTATCAACTTCCACAACGACAGATGGAAGTTTGTTCCAGCAATTAACCACCCACTGGCTAAAGGCAAATTTCTGCACATCCAATCTACATCTGTCTTTTCTTAATTTGAATTTATGCCCCCTTAGGTTCGTAATCTGAACAAGTGGAAGGATCCCATCAGAATTCAGCATGCTGAACCCATTCAAGGCCTTATACACCTCAATCAGATCACCGCGCAGGTGCCTAGTCTCCAGCCTCTGCAATTTGCAGAACTTAAGCCTCTCTTGATAAGAGGATCCCTTCATTCCCCTCACTAATCTTGTTGCCCTTCTCTGTACACGCTCAAGTAAATCTACATCCTTCCTAAAATGAGGCCTCCAGACCTGTACACAGTACTCAAGGCGTGGCCTGACCATTGCCTTATACAGAGGGATAATCACCTCCTTTTCCCTGCTAGCAAAATTCCTATATATCATTGACAAAACCCCATGACCTGCCCTAGCAGCCTGTCTGCATTGCTCAGAAAACTTCATATCTGCCAGCACAATTACTCCCAGATCTTTTTCATTTTCTACCACCTTAAGTGTAGTACCACACAGTTGGTACGTTTCTCTGGGGTTACTTCTACCCATATGCAGTGCTTTGCATTTGTCAAGGTTAAACTTCAGTTGCCACTTCTTAGCCCATCTGCCCAAATTATCTAGATCCTGTTGCAGTAGCACAATGCCATTACTGTCATTAACAACCCTGCGAACCTTTGTATCATCTGCAAACTTCGACACTAAGCCTGATATTCCTTCATCAATATCATTGATAAATATACAAAACAAAAGTGGACCCAACACCGAACCCTGTGGGACTCCACTAATAACATTAGTCCAAGAAGAGCAGCACCCATTGATTACCACCCTCTGTCTTCTCCCACTTAACCATCCTTTTATCCATTGTAGAAGAGCAGCACCCATTGATTACTACACTCTGTCTTCTCCCACTTAACCATCCTTTTATCCATTGTAGCAACTTACCCTTAATACCATTCTGCTCCAATTTGTACAATAGTCTTCCATGCGCAACAGTGTCAAAAGCTTTCCTGAAATCCAAATATTATATGATATCAAAATTATTTTTTGCATTCAGTTCCTTTATAACCACATCATAATATCCTATCAAATTTGTCAGACAAGACTTTCCCTTAACAAACCCATGCTGTGTCTGAATTATTGCTGCAGTCTTGTCTAGATGATCCTGCAATGCATCTTTAACCAGTGACTCCATTATTTTACCCGGAACAGAAGTTAAACTAACTGGTCTGTAATTATCCGTGTCACCCTTCGATCCCCCTTTGTGAATTGGGGATACATTTGCACATCTCCAGTCCGTGGGAACCTCCCCTTAGTCCAAGGATGCTCTCATAATTATGGCTAACGGTTTGCTTAGTTGCTTTGCCGCCTCCTTTAATATAACTGGATTGATCCCATCCACCCCAGGTGCTTTTCTTATGTTTAACTTCAACAATTTCTCTTCCACTTTGCTCTCAGTTATTACAAAATCATTAAGTATCCTGCTACAATTTGATAACCTTCTGCCATTTTCAAACCTTAATAATTCCTCACGTGTGAATGTAGATGCAAAATACTCATTCAGTTTGTTTGCTATCTGAGCAGGATCATCAACAGTCGAACCATCGATGTCAAGTGGACCAATCAGATTCATCCCCTTCCTTTTAGAGTTTATATAAGTAAAGAAATCCTTGCTGTTTTTCTTAGCGTCTTTTGCCAAGGATTTCTCGTAATCTGCCTTTGCCTGCCTAACCTCCTTTGTAACTTAAGTTACAGATCAACTTGTAGCTATCATAGGCTTCTGTGTCACGTGTTAATTTGTATGCATCCCATGCATTTTTCTTCTCTGTTACGAGTCTCATTAGTTCATTTGACAACCATTTAGGCCTAAACCTTGAACAATATTTCTTAATAGGTAAGAAACTTTTAGTAGCATCCACGATTAATTCCTTGAATGCTTCCCACTTAGAATTTACTGTTGGTAACATCATCAGTTGATTCCACTGTACAGAATTTAAAAACTGTTGGAGACCACTGTACTCGCCTTTACGGAAGCAAAAACCCTTTCCTTTACCCCCTGATGGTAAGTAAATCCCACGTCAGTACACTGTGATCACTGCCACCTAGTGGTTCTTTTATCTGCAAATTCCTAATACATGAATGATCACTGCTGATAACCAGATCAAGAGTATTACTTTCTCTGGTTGCCTCTCGAACATGCTGCTGCAGAAAACAATCATCCAATAAATCCACAAATGTCTGACTAGTGTGTGAGTGCCCATCCCACAAGTTCCAGTCAATATCTGGGAAGTTGAAATCCCCCATTATAAGACATTCCGATTTACTAGCCCACTCTATTTCTCTGTACAATTGTTCATTGTATTCATTCAAGTCATTAGGCCTATAACACACTCCTACTCTTATTTTTGCTTTCGCAGTGCTTATGTCACACCAAACTGACTCAACAGTGCACTGTTCATCTATATCAACTGGATGCAGTTCTTTTGATTTTATGTTTTTCTTAATTAACAGCATAACACCTCCTCCCTTCCTATCCTGTCTATCCTTTCTGTACACATTGTACTCCCCAAATTCCAGTTCGGCATTCCTTATATCAGTGTGACACCACGTCTCTGATATCCCAACAATATCCGCCTTTGATGTCTTGACCAACACTTCAAATTCATCAAATTTATTTACTATACTTCTAGCATTGGTATACATGCAAGCATACATGCTCCTACTCCTATTCTTTGTTACCCTAACACATCCCATATAGCCACCCATTCCACGATGACCGCCACCCGTCCCTGAAACCCCCAACACCCCACGCTCCAGGTCACTACTTATTCTAATAGAAGTTGTACAAGAATCACCTTCACCTCTGCCTACGGCTACTGTTAAACTATTAGTTCTTGTATCCCCCCAAGCTATCAGTTTTCCGACCCACCTAACACTGCCTCGATAGTTCTTGCACCCTTTCTATTTAAGTGTATCCCATCCCTGTAGAAGCAGTCTCTCCTGTTAACAAGTACAGTCCAGGCTGAAAAAAATTCTATCCCTTGAGCCTTGCACAATCTTTCCAGGGCCGAATTGATCGAAAAGGCTCTCATCATATACTCCCTCCTATCGTGTCTGGGCAGAATTGCAGACACTTTCAAATTCAACCCTATTTCACGGCTTTTTTTCAACAGTGACCTGTACTTGTTAAGCAATTCTGCCGGTCTCCTACTCTTGATATCATTAGTGCCAACGTGTACAACTATATCACCTTTTGTACCCTTAAAAGATGATATCTGCTCTACAACGTCATCAACCTTTGCCCCTGGCAGACATACCCTGGTCCTGTTCCACCTATCCTTTTTACAAAGCATGTTCCCCGTTTCCCTGACAATAGAGTCACCAACAACTACTAGTTCCTGAGGGACCAGCGCATTCTGCCTTGGGGGTTGCCGCTGTGTTGCGTGATGACCAAGTGCAAGCTCTGGCGTTGATGTGGGCAGCTGAGAGCCTGATGAGCCCCTCAATTTAGATCTTTCGAGGGCATCCACCCTGTCCTTCAAACTCTCATATAGGCCCATAACAACGCTGAGTTGTCGCCTGATTTCCTTACACTCCTTACATCGTGCACACACAAAGACATCCCCCATGGCAATATCATGTTCCGTTCCAGATAGTTCGGCAAACATTTCACAAGTTGCACATTTTTTTAGGCTGTGATGCGTTGGAGAATTGCCCCCCTCAGTTCTCCCCCGAGTCACAGCACTCCTGCCACTTTGTGCCCGTTGCTTTGCTGCTCTAGTTTGGGGCATGATACTTTAAATTAATAAAATCGATAAATTAAATTAATTAAATGTCAATACTACGCTATCTAATAGAAACAGTGAAGCGTACTACTGTTTCTATAATTATACGTTAGAGCTACCTAGCTATCTCAATTAAAAATTTGAATTCTCTATCACTATATACAAAAACAATGCCTGCAATATTTGAACGAAATAACGGTTTTATAAAATATTACGTATATCTACAAAAACTGTTTATATAAATTAAAATAACCAGCGTAATTAAAACTATAAGACTACTTATTAAGTACAATATAAAATAACAAAATATAAGCAATAGCAATACCTTTCTGAATATATGTAGCACTACATATTTTACTGACCTTATCAATAATGGTTGCCAGTGCTAAAAGAAGTTTCTCAAAACTGAAACTAATTAAACCTACTTCTGGTCCACAATCACAAACAAGAGGCTCTCATCACTGGTAATATCAACCGTAAATGAGTTAGTAGGCTCAATGCCTACTAACTCATTTGACATCAATACCAGATAAAAACAAAAGCACCCCAAAAATTACAGGCACTTAATGTCTGCTATTCCCTGTGCTCATTTCTTGCCTTTTGTATCATCCATTCCAACTTTTCACAACATTCATTACAGTTAACTCTGAAAGGTTCATATGGATTAAAGTAGCATGCTCAGTTGTCTACAGTTTATGCAGTTTCACTGGCTCAAAAGTAAATTTTATTTAATTTTTAAAATAGGTGTATTGTGTTGTTTTCTTTACAGATTTTACAGCTAAATATATTTAAATTATAATATATCTAAATTACCACTCTTATACCACATGAAGTTTTAATATATTTTATTTACGTGTTACCTAAACTAATATACAATGAGTAACGTTTCAGGTATCTTGCCGATACCCATCATACCTTGCTGTCGGGAGACAAAAAATAATTTATATTTTACATTGAGCAGATCTAAATAACACTCAACTAAGATGTATTTAAATAGATCAATTCTAATTTATAAAAAAAAAAAAGACAAAAAGTTCTAGTTTATAATAACAAATTAGCAATTGGCATATCTAAGTTATGATTACGATTTAAAGGAACAATTCTATGTTACAGCTACGTTACAATGAGCTATTTTTAGTTGCAGTTACAGTTAACCTATTTTAATTAAATAAATAAACTTCTTACCTGCTGACCGATACCTCCTGCCGGATGCTCAGACCTAAATGGGCAAAAGCCTCAGTCAGCAATACATTTTTATAGGTAAGGTATTCGTGTAGTTAGCCAATAAGAATAGAGCTGGTTGCCTATCCTTAATGAATTTTTTTTTTTTTTTTTTTTTTTTGTAAATTAGAATTGATCATATGTAAATACATCTTAGTTGATTGTTATTTAGATCTGCTCAATGTAAAATATAAGTTATTTTTTGTCTCCCAACAGCAAGGTCTGATGATGGGTATCAGCAAAATACCTGAAACATTACTCAGTGTATATTAGTTTAGGTAACACCTAAATAAAATATATTAAAACTCCACGTGGTAATTTAGATATACAGTTGTGCCCCCGTATCCGCTGATTCAGTTACCCACGGTTAACCACGAAAAAAAAAATGAAAAAACATTGTACCATATGTACAATGTCGTGTATGGTTTGGTTACCAACATTATAATGGATCTTTAGAGATTTAACACGTGCACCGTTTTCAAACGTTTGAAATTATTCAAAAGTTTGAAAGGAAAAAAAAATTCCGACATCCCTGACATAAATAATGAAACAAAATTTGTTTCATTATTTATGCAACGGAACACAGCAATCAATGCGACGCACTAAGTCAAACCAAACATTTGGTCTCTTTTTTTTTTTTGTTTTGAGGTAGGTGTGAAGACAGCGGGGTTGCAAGATAATAGCTACACTAATCTCCCAATGACGACTTATAAAGCCAGTTCTTGTCACTTATTTATGACTTGCAAAATATCTGTTTATACCTATTCTAGTTATTACTTGAATTTTATGATTTCTGGTTGATTTTTTTTTTTTTTTTTTAATTTGGAGTCTTGAAGTGTCCAGATTAATCTGTTTCCCAGTTAATCCAATCCCGGTAAATCGAGAGTCTGCTGTACTTTATTATTGCCATATTTAATGTTGGTAATGTGTTACTGTGTGTTTAATTTATCAATTAAACTTTATAGTATATATGTATGTACCAGAAAATCACGTTATATGTGGGGTCAGCAGGTGTTCGCTTATATCTGCAGTTTCATTCATCCACGGTAGGTCTTGGAACATATCCCCCACAGATACGGGGGGTCTTACTGTATTATAATTAAATGGATAGAAACCACTTAATGTCCTTCCCTAACCATAAGCTAAATGTAATTTTTTCAAGTAATTTTAATTTATTTAATAAAAGTTGTTTTTGTTATCATATAATTTTTCCCCTGAGGCAATTATTTTTATTTAAAATACATTTAAAATAAACAATATAAATATTTCTTTGCTCTATATTATGCCAAAAAAACTATTTTTTATAAAGTGGAATAGGGGTGTAATAGAACCACTCACTATGGGCACTGTTTACCCTTTAAATAACCCTGGCCAGGCCACAATTTAAAAAAAATGACACTGAATATTATGAAAAGGTCCAAATTTTAGCAACATTTTAGCCAGAAAGTTGCTAATTACTGAAGTAAGTTACTTCCATGGATAGTTGAGATTGACAGCTTTGGAAAATTTGAAGGTCAGCTATCAGGAGGAAAACATAGATTATTTTATTTTTTGGGCAGTGCATCAAAAGCCTATGGCACCCTTGCACTATATGGCTAATGCTAATACTAGCAGACTTGGTGAGACTGACAAAAGGGCATTTGCGTGAGGAAAGACTGAATATGTGGACCAGACCTTGAAAACTTAAAACATCTCATTGAGGTCTATAAGGCTCTAAGAGGGGATAGTAAAATGAATAAAAGTGAAATTTGCACAGTTATAAATTAGGCTAGAACTAGGGTTTATAAATTCAAATTAAGAAGAAGAGTTATAAACCGGATTGTAGGAAGTTTTTTCCGAATTTGAGAGGAAACACCGAATACTGTATTGGTAAGTTTTAAAATGCATTATTTTTATCCTACCTTGCATGATTACAATATTCAAGAAATTTAACATATGTTAGCTATGTTAAAATAATTAAAGTACATTACAGAAAAAATTAGTGCAATGCATAAAATTTTGGCTATATGCCACAGCCTTTGACAAATGGGAACAATCTCTGAAGTCACTGGTGTTTACAGAGGGAACCTTCTTTTCACAGACACCAGTGATGACTTCAGACTTTCTTCATAAATGCTGGTGTCTACAAAAAGGACATTTTCATTGACACCAGTGACTTCAGACATTCCCATTTGAAAATGGCTGTGACATAAAAGCCAGAACATTACATACTGTACTGATTTTTTCTGTATTGTACCTTACTTATTTTAACAGGTTAACCTAGTGCTAAATTTTTGGAATACTACAAATGTGCACGATAAAATAAAATAGTACATTTTAAAACTAAGTATGCAGTGTTTGTGTTTCCTCTCAAATTCAAGTGTTTGTTATCAGCACAATGTTTTACAGATCTTACATAACAAGTTGCTCTTTTAACAAACACTTGGGCACACAAACACTATTAATTACTAGAATAAGTTGCCTGCATGGATAATTGAGACCAACAGCTTGCAGAAATTTCAAGGTCAACCGGATGATTTATCATACCTTTACATCTGGGGAGAAGGATGTTATAGTTCCATTAAACAAGTTAATAATGAGAAATATTGTTCAGATTTTAGAGGCTGCATTTAAGAAGAGACACTGAGCTCCTTGAAAGGGTCCTTTGCCAATGAGGCATTCATACATGAGAATACAAAGGTGTGGGCTTGCACAACCTAGAAACAAAGCATCTGAGGAAGGGGCAAATCAAATGATGGTCAAATTTTCATATGAAATAGGACACAAAAACCAAGGGGTTTGAATATGAACTATTCAGAAAAACTACCTAACAAATGATGCCTCAAGAAGTTTACATTTGATCAAAGTTTTGTTGACCACCAGAATAAACTGATTCCCTGGGTGATTGAGGTTGTCAACCTAAAAAAGCTTATGGGGCAACAAACTGGATTGGAACCTTCTGACAGTGAAAAGAGTATGGTAAGTGAGATACAGCTTGTACAGACAAAATATTTTTATTTTTTTGGCTGATGCAGCAAAAGCTTAGCTTGCTTGCTTCTTAACTAATAATACCTGGGGAACTTGGACACTTTTATAGCTTTCATACAATAGCTAGACAGGCCTACACTAATGATCAGCAGGGTGTTTGAACTTCTGATTTTATCTGATTTAAATAAAAACAGAACATCGAAGGTTGGCAGGGTTGTCAAGGACACTACTGACACTATGCTACTGCAACAGGATTTGGAAAGGTTGAACAGATGGGCTGAGAGGTGGCAAATGAAGTTTAACATTGACAAATGTAAAGTACTACATATGGGAAACAGCAACCCCAGAGCAACGTATCAACTCTGTGGTACTACACTGACAGTGGTAGAGAATGAAAGGGACCTGGGGGTGGTTGTGCAGGCAGATATGAAGTTTTCTGAGCAGTGCAGACGGGCTGCAAGAGTAGCTCATGGTGTATTGTCGATGATATATAGGAATTTTTCTAGCAGGGATAAGGAGGTGATTATTCCATTGTATAAGGCAATGGTCAGACCACACCTAGAGTACTGTATACAGGTCTGGAGGCCTCATTTCAAGAAGGATGTAGAGATGCTGGAACGAGTACAGAGAAGGGCAACAAGATTAGTGAATGGAACAAAGGGGTGCTCTTATGAAGAAAGGCTTAAGTTTTGCAAATTACAGTGTCTGGAGACTAGGCACCGGCGAGGTGATCTGATAGAGGTGTATAAAGCCTTGAATGGTTTGAGCATGCGCAATGCTGATGGGATTCTTCTCTTGCTCAGAATAATCACCTGAGAGGGCATAAATTCAAATTGAGAAAAGACAGATGTAGGATAGACGTGAGGAAATTTGCCTTTAGCCAGTGGGTGGTTGGTTGGTGGAATAGACTTCCATCCCTTGTCGTGGAAGTTGATAGCCTAAATAAGTTTAAGGCTCAGCTGGACAGGTATTTCGAACGAACAGAGGGGTGAAGTGGAAGTGGTTATTTTTTATTTATTTATTATTTGGTTTTTTTTTTTTGGCTGATGCTGCATAACCTTGCTTTCTTGCATCAAATGCCTCTGCTAATGCTAATGCTAAAGCTAATTATATTTTATGTATAAGCCTTATAAGTTAATAATGTGTTTTAAATACTTACAGAAAAGTTTCCAATGCAACTGAGGCAGCTGGCTAACTGAAGATTAGCTTTACTCTAAAAATAAAAAGATAATATATCAACTGCTGTATCCTTAAAACTGCATCTCTGTTAATGGTAGTACAACAAAAAACTAAAAATAAAGCTCATTTTAGCTCATAAGAGCATGATAGTAAATTGAAATAAATATAAATCCTTCCTCATTTTTTGTAATAAAAAGTAGATAAATCAAGCCATTGAATTTCACAAAAATATAATAAAATTCCAGAATACCCATTTTATATAAACAGATAAAGAAATACAAAAGAGAACACTATTTAAAGTAAATAAAACAAAAAATGTATATTAAAAAAAAAAAAAAAAAAATTCTCAACATAAACCTTTCAGCCCCGTATGTTCTCATATACAGTAAACATCATAACAATATACAGCCAGTGCTTGCTTAATATTTAAGCTGCATTTCTGTAAGTGTACATCAGAAATGAATTATGGGCAAATAAAATCTGAATTTTCTTCTTCAATATGTAAATTTTTATATACCTTCCTAAATAAATATAGTATAAGAAGTACAGTGCATATTTCCTGTATTTTAGTATTTGCAAATGAGAAATGTACACAGTGTAAGC
Source organism: Mastigoproctus giganteus (assembly GCF_048544385.1). Lineage (NCBI taxonomy): Eukaryota > Metazoa > Arthropoda > Arachnida > Uropygi > Thelyphonidae > Mastigoproctus > Mastigoproctus giganteus. The sequence continues at coordinate 218,851,525 of NC_143581.1, read as the reverse complement.
ACAGCATTGCTGAACTAGATTTTATGTAAAAGAAAAGATAGATGCAGCAGAGATAGTGTACATAGCAATGATTTATGTGCTCTGGATCAGTGTCATGTACAGTGATCCGGTTATTTGGATCCAGATGTTTGGAGTAATGTTTGTCATTACTCCAAATACTGAAATGCAAGAAATAATCTGGCCATTGGCAAATAACTAACATTATAATATTGATATATGATCCTTAATGGGTCAGCAACTCTGTACTCTTGTAAATACTTAAGAGAAAAACTGGTGCAATAACATAAATCAGAAAGATTCTTAACATGATATATTTCTTTCAGAAAGAACACCAGTTATCAACAATTTAGTACTTTTCTTTCATATGAATATAGAGTTATTTGCCAAAAAATACAAAGCTTAAAAAATCTGCCAACATTTTAATATAATCTTCAACCTCCCCCCACATGCACACATATACCCAACCAAAATTTACTATTGCTTTTGTTAAATTAATTTCAATATGAGTATTAAGGGCAGACTTACCCTTATGTGATCATTAGAGGCAGCCCTCTGCAAATGATGAAGCTGAGAAATTGCATCTTTATAAAATCCCTGCAAACACATTGAATTCATTCAAATAAAATTACAAGGTGACATGCACATACATAGATGTTCACATCTATATATGTGCAAGGTTACATGAATTCAAAAAAGTACAGAAAAAATACAAATGAAATAAATTTGGCATATAAGAGAGGCAACATATGGCACAGATAAATGCCATACATATGAGCTTAAATTGGAGAAGTATGGTAGTAAGGATAAGTTGCTACAATGCATAAAAGAGTGGTTGAGTGGGAGAAGACAGAGAGTGGTAATCAATGGATGCTACTTTTCGTGGACTAATATTATTAGTGGTGTCACCAGGGTTTGGTGTTGGGCCCATTGTTGTTTTGTATATTTATCAATGATATTGATGAAGGTATATCAGGCTTAATGTCCAAGTTTGCAGATGATACAAAAGTTGGCAGGATTGTTAACAACAGTAATGGCAGTGTGCTACAGGATCTAGAAAATTTGGGCAGATGGGCTGAGAAGTGGCAACTTAAGTTTTTAACATTGACAAATGCAAAGTACTGTTTCCTGGACATGTAGGACTAGCACCACATGTGCCACCTATCATCCATGTGAGGCAGAATTTGTCCAACTATGGTACCCTTTTCCATTGTCCAAAGGCCATTGTATATGATCTTCACAGCATTATAGTTCATATGGATGAGAAATATCCCTGTCATGGCTGAAAATGACATAGTTGTAGCACAATTTATCTAGCTAAGTCCTGACTAATTTCTACGGTTCCACTGTTTAAGCAACCAGTGCCTACCAGAATAATGTATGGATATAATTTACCACTAAATTCTCAGATACCTTTAGGACAGGCATGTCAAACTTGTTTTGCACCACGGGCCATATAAGCTATTTTGCATTAGGCTGAGGGCCACATGCCTTCAATACTCAAAAAATAAACAAAATACAATTTTTAGAATTACCGTATTTAGTATACAGATAACCTGTTTTGTATCCTATCCTACGTTAGTTTTTAAATTAAAAATATTTTAAAATATTTAATAAAAAATAAACAATAAAACCACAATTTATTATTATATCATTTTTTAGAGAACACCTGGCATTGTTTCCACAGAGCAGATCATCAAAATTTGGTTGAATGTCTTGAGCTGATGTAATCTTTAAAATTGATGATAGATGATGATCGGTTAATCTTGACCTTTCTGGAGTTTTGTTATTTTTCATCGAAGAAAACAGTTGCTCGCATAAGTATGTGCTCCCAAACATAGCCAGTATATTCGTAGTGAAAGATAACATTTTTGGATATAATTTACCACTAAATTAAATCGATCTGCGAGTAAATAAGTGTAAAAGTCTGGAATTCCAACTTCCGTAAATTTTTGCTTTAGCAAAGAGTCAACATTGGATTTTAATTAATTCCATTTGTAAGCTCTCGTCAACAATTTCAATAGACATAAGCGAAGTAAAAAGACGAAACTGTAATTCACAGTTTTTGAAATCAGAAAATCTTCTATCGAACTCCATTTCTAACAACTTAATTTGGTGTGTGTATTCTGTAAATTTTCATGTGATTTTAACAACAGAGATTGGCAATTTTAAAATGAGATAAGTTTTCTTTTTCTATTTGTTTGCACCAAAGTAATAATTTTTCTTTGAAAACATTAATATTATCAAATAACATTGTAACGATGTGATGCTGTCCTTGAAGTTTAAGATTAAGTTGGTTAAGATGACTTGTAATGTCAACTGAGAAGGCCAGATCCTTTATCCATTGTACATCTTTTAATTCAGTATATTCATAATTCTTTGTTTCCAAGAACATTACGATTTCATCCAGCAGCTCGAAGAATTGTTTTGAGACTTTGACTCGAAATCCATCAAACTTCTGTATAATAGGATAGATCAGTGTGTTCATATTCTACGTCTTCCAGAAATGAAACAAATTGTCAATAATTAAGTCCATGTGCTCGAATAAAATTTCTAATTTTGGAGACTTTTTTTAGCACATATCCGATATTTAAAACCTTAGAATATAATACTTGCTGGTGAATAATGCAATGAAAATGTTCAAAATGATTATTATCTTGTTGTTTGCATGTTTCTTTTAGTTTTGCAATGACACCCTTAGTAATACCCATCACGGCAGGTGTGCCATCAGTTGCAAGGCAAACCAACTTATTCAATGGTAATTTATATTTATTCAAAATTTCCATGAGTGCACCAAAAATATCAGCATAGGAAATATCAGCATTGTATCATGCATAGGAATAATTTCTAAAAGCTTTCAAGTTACTTTCACTTACTTTCAAGTTCACATCACACCCATAAATAAAAATGGCCAGCTGAGCAATATCTCGAATGTCTGTACTTTGGTCAATTACAATAGAATAAGCTTCAAATGTGGATATCATTGAATTGAGCTTATTTCTTAAATTCTCAGCTTTTTCATCGATCCTATTAGCTACTGTGTTTCTACTTAAGCTTACACTTTTGAAGCTTTTTACTTTCTCTGGACCCAACACTTCTGCTACTTTAATTAAACACTCGCTAATAAAATCTCCTTCTGAAAAAGGTTTTGATTTGCTTGCAATTAAATGTGATAACAAGTAACTAGCTTTTACAGCTGCTGTATTTTCCTCAGAAGGTTTGGTAAACAAGTTTTGCTCTTTTTTTTTTTAAGAATTGATTTCAATTCTAACAACTTACTTTCACAATGTTTCTCAACGTATTTATCATAGATTTCTTTATGATGTGTATCATAATGTCTCCTGATATTGTATTCTTTGCAGACTAAAATAGATTTACTACAAATTAAGCATACTGTTTTGCTCTTTTTCTGGATGCAGTAATAGTCTAGCTCCCATTTCTCTTGGAAGTTACAGCATTCTTTTTCGATTGTTCTTTTCTTACTCATACTGGTAGAGGTTGACATAATGTTTATTATTATGCGTCTTTTTAATTTAATACAAATAAAACACAAAATTAACTGCACACAGTTAAAAATATAATTCACGAATATACAACGGAGCAAACACTTTACGGCCTATAGTACTCCACAGGCGGAGGCTTAAAAATGAAACATTATGTCCTATCTTTTCTCTCTTTTTCGAGCACTGCATTGAAAATTGCTTAAATGTAAAATTCAAAATAAATTATGTGAAAATAAAAATAAATGATTAGTATTTTTTTTTTCCCCATTTCTTTTAATTAAACAAAGATTTTCAAGAAATCTCTGCTGGCCACAGCCTTTTTTGTTGGAGGGCCATGTGTTTGTCATGCCTGCTTTAGGATAATAGCCCTGGTCACCCCTATAACTTTAGTGGTCTATAAAATCATTGTACCAAATAATCACACACCAATGATTAACTTCCTCTGAAAGTTGGATAAATCTCTCTACTTTCTTTCCCTCTTAAAATATGAACTTCAGGTACCATTAAGTTATGAAAGTGTAGTTTTACACTTTCATAACTTATTGGTACCTGAAAATATACTTGTAAATATAGTGTAGTTCATTTTAAAATATGAACTACACTATTCACAAGTGTAGTTCATATTTTAAAATATGAACTACACTTGTAAACCATAACTTATTTCTCCTGTTTTGCATGTGATGATGCAATTTAGATTACACAAGAAAAAAAATTTGGGAAGCATATACATATGTAAATTTACCCTTTAAAATCAGCTACAATGCTAAACGTGAACTAGCTACATGTTTAAAAATAATTTTAGAATAAAATCATAAACCTGATAAAAATCAGGCTTGAATTTGAATCAGATAACAAAGGTTTTATTACATAGGAAAGAAAAATATTAAACTATATAAGAGTTTACATTACTGATTTTGCATAATGCAAATAACATCTGCAACGTTATAAAATGTTTAGACATAACGATCATGTGAATATATAGAATAGAATAGCTTCATTTCAGAATAATTTAAAATTCTGATTATTATGATTTTTAAAAAAAATTTCATACCTGATAAATCAGTGTAGCTATAAAAAATTCTTTGAACCACGGCCATTCATCCATGTGAATATGTAGAGATAAGCGATTCATTTCTATAAAAACCAGATAAAAGGAAATCCTTTTAATATCTTTTAATGCTAATTAAAGAGAAGTAACAAAGTTAAGCACAAAATTATATAACAGGTATTAATATACAGCCAACCATGCTTAAAATGTTTCTTAAGGCCACAAATAAACTGAACTCATTAATCAAGAAGAGTCTCATTATAGTAATAAATTGTTTCCATTTTACTGTAAGCTTTGATGTGGTAGATATTTGGAACAAGTACAGTTAAAACAGAATTCATGCAGCACACAAACTGTCACAGCAAAATAGCAAAATTTAATGTTTCCTGAGAAGAACTTCTATTCATTTTTGAAAATAGTAAAAAAGTAAAAATGATTTTTAAGTGAAGACTGAAGTATATATATAAAGTAAGAATGGGGAGAAGAGGAAACAGGTCTAAAACATTCAATGCTAAATCTTGAATATGCACCACCAACAAAACATAACTGATAAATAAATGTCATTTAATACCACAAGTTGTCCTCTGTGACAGTATATGTCACACCAGCATACATCATGATGCTCATTTAGCATTAGTAGAGGCATACGATGCAAGAAAGCAAGCTTATGCAGCATCAGCCAAAAAAAACCCCTCCCATTTCACCCCTCGATTCATTCCGAATGCCTGTCCAGCTCAGCCTTAAATTTATTTAGGCTATCAACTTCCACAACAAAAGATGGAAGTCTGTTCCACCAATCAACTGGCTAAAGACAAATTTCCTCACATCTATTCTATAACTGTCTTTCCTCAATTTGAAACTGTGGCCCCCTCAGGTTCTTAATGAGTAAGAGGAAGAATACCATCAGCATTCAGCTTGCTAACCTGTTCAAGGCTTTATACACTCAATCAGATCACCTCACAGGTGCCTACTCTCCAGGCACTGCAATTTGCAGAACTTAAGCCCTTCTTGGTAAGAGCACCCCTTTGTTCCCATCACCAATCTTGTTGCCCTTCTTTGTACTCGTTCTAGCAACTCTACATCCTTCCTAAAATGAGGCCTCCAGACCGGTACACAGTACTCTAGGTGTGGCCTGGCCATTGCCTTGTATAATGGGATAATCATCTCCCTGTCCCTGCTAGCAAAATTCCTATATATCATTGACAAGACTCGATGACCTGCCCTGACATCCCCTCTATATTGCTCAGTGAACTTCATATTTGACTGCACAATTACCCCCCCACGAATTTTTCACTTTCCACTTCTGAGTGTAATACCACACAGTTGGTACATTTCTCTTTGTTTATTGCTACCCATATGCAGTACTTTGCATTTGTCAATGCAAAACTTCAGTTGCCAATTTTCAGCCCATTTGCCCAACTTATCTAAATCCAGTTGGAGTAGCATACTGTCTTTACTGTCGTTAACAACCCTGCCAACCTTTGTATCATCTGCAAACTTGGACATTAAACCTAATATACCTTCATCAATATCATTGATAAATATACAAAACAACAATGGGCCCAACATTGAACCCTGGGGAACTCCACTAATAACATTTGTCCACAAAGAGCAGTGTCCGTTGATTACCACTCTCTGTCATCTCCCACTCAACCATCCCTTTACCCATTGTAGCAACTTACCCTTAATGCCATACCTCTCCAATTTGTACAGCAGTCTTTCATGTGCAACAGTATCAAAAGCTTTCCTGAAATCCAAGTATATGATATCATTTGGAGAGGGTCAAGTTCTGTCATAGGCTAAAGGCCTCTTAAATCAGGGCCATAATTGGTGAAATCGAATAGAGGGAGTAGTACAGTTCCCCTATGAGTTATTCCATGCTTTTCAGCCAAGCCACACAACAAGCAAATTAGCCTGTGAATGCAAAGCAACCAGCATACATACTACACCAGTATTTTGGCAGAGTGTTTCATTAAAGGGCTGAATATCAGTTTTGATATCCTGCTCAATTATTCCATTTGCAATAAATAAACAACCAAAAATTAAATTAAGACAATTAAATTAGCTGCATAATGAAAACAAAAGACAATATACATAGATGGTATCAAGAGGAGGTAGTTGGAAGCATCACATATTCAAGACACCCGAGGAAATGTTATAAACTATATTGATCGTTTTCAAATGCAGCTGGTACTAAAAGCTGTTATGTTGCAATGCAATGTGCTTTATCTTAATACTAGGACAAACAAGGTCCACCTATCTCATGCGCTAAGGATCAATTACTGTAGAGTGCTATGTACAGAAATGTTCAAATATCAAGCTACCACACAAAAAAGCACATTTAACAGATACGTTCTGATTAACTAAATATCCAAAAATTTATATATTTAAAACAATCTAAATAATATACCTTTTTTCAATGAAGGGTGGCTATGAAGCAACTCCCAGCACTTTAGAGATGTTAAAAAACACTGAGCAAGGGTAGCTGATATTTCAGGTGGAGCACTCTTACTAACAGTGAGTTGAGGGGTTCCACTGTGGTCCCTTCCCTGCAAAACATAAATAAAGAACATCCATATCAGTGTTATCTTAGCCTTCAGAGGATATGTAATTCTATATATACACGTGAAAAGTGACATATATATGAGTAAACTAAAATTCACAACAGTGAAAATATTTTCAAAGTAAAAGAAGTGGTAACTAAATAAAATTCTCTCCATAATAGACAACTAAATTTGATGACTGAACAGTATTTTTTGGATTTCCCTTAACTTATTATACTATGTATAATTATATAATATATACAACTGGAAATGTAGAATAAAAAATATATGCTTGCAACCGATGTAATACCTTTTTTTTTTTTTTTTTTTTTTTTTTTTTTTTAAACTAACCATCACATTGGATTTATACTGCTATAACTTTTGCAAAATCAAAATATTTCCACTAAAATCAATGCCATACTTTATTATTTGTTTCTATAAAAGCCAGGTAAGTGTATTCCAGCAATTCCAAAATTTATATTTTTCACAAGCAATGGGAACCTAACCTGGACCTTTTTTTTTTTTTCAGTGTGGTAAAGTGGTAGTTATAATCACTATAATAACTGTAAGGACCATCAGAATTCTTACACTACAGTTCTCAGCATCCAGCTTGAAAATTCATATTTCTCCATGTGACTTAGTTAATTTTATTATAATTTATGTGGGTAAAGAAACTAAATATGTTTATAAAGAATTATTTTTCAAGAAAAAAATTCTCAAGAAAGAGGAAATATTAGATCTTGATAAGAAAGTTTAATTGAGATAATGGTTTCAGGAATTTATGAAAACATTTATTTTCCCTGAGTTTATTCACTTTGGTGGTGAACTCCCCACAGTAAAAATATAGCCATTAACTGCCTTATGCAATTACTGCACTACTATATACACTAGTGTTCAAAGAAAGTGCATCACCCCTTAAAATTGTAATTGTCGTCCCAAATAATGTAAGTATATGGCAATATTTCTTACAGATTCCATCAGATAAGATTGACATGCATAGTTAATGATGTAATATTGCATCAGCTGTTACTTTCAGCTATATAAGCACGCTCTGCAAGAGTTGCAGTCATTATTTGCTTGTGTCAGGATGGCGAGTTATGTGCAGTTGACACCACGAAGAAAGAGTGCTATTGTTGCTTTATGTGAGGAAGGATGTTCTTCCCGTCATATTGCTTATAGAGTGTCTTGTAATCAGTCGACAGTGAGTAGATTTCTTTCCCAACTCAATAATACTGGTTCTGCTGATAGGAAAAAAATAAGGAATCGGACGCAAATAAGTCTCTATGCCAAACCAAGGACTGTGTTTTGAAGTGCTTATGCCTTAAAAACCGTAAAGCTTCTTCGTTTGAGCTGAAAAAGAGAATGGGAAGAACATACAGGAGTGCTAGCAAGTGCAGTAACAGTCAGAAGATGCCTCTTCAAAAATGGACTTGTAGCCTATTGTCCTAAGACGAAGCCCCTCCTAACACAAAAAATGAAAGAGGCCTGATTAATTTGGTGTAAGGAGCATGTCAAATGGACCCCAGAGCAGTAGAAGTCAGTTATTTTCTTGGATGAGAAAAAATTCAACCTGCATGGCTCTGATGGGAGACAAACGATTCGCCATAGACATGGTGAAGAATACCATCAAAATTGTATGGTGTCTACAGTGAAATTCTCTACCAGCCAAATGATATGGGGGTACATTTCGTATTGCAGAGTAGGTCACCTGCAGTTTATAAAAAGTTCCATAAATGCCAATGGATACCTGGCTATACTGGAAGGCAAATTGCTGCCAACCATTAGAGACCATTTCAACCTGCCAAGTAACTGCATCTTTCAGGATGACTCTGCACCTTGTCATTGGGCTAAAAGTGTAAGTAAGTAAGCACTGCTATAGTTAATTTAGCTTCGTTTTTGCATTAGAGGTTCAACAGTAATGTGTTTACATTTGTTACAAGTGAAAAAATGGTTGGAAGAATGGTCCATTACAACTGTTAGCTGGCCAGGAAACAGCCAGGACCTGAATCCTATAGAGAACTGTTGTCATCGTGTGGAATCTGCAGTTGCCAGAAAGAAACCAAAGACCCTTCGTGAACTTCAGGAAGCCATAATTCCTGTTTGGAACCACAAAAATTGATCTTGTCAATGCCTCGACGGTGTCCTGCTGTCATTAGGGCCAGAGGCACTTCAACTAAATATTAGTTTGCACTTGGTGAACTTTTCATTTTGTTTTTCCACTTAAAATGAAAAACTGAAGCAAACTGAGGGCTTCTGATAACATTTCAGCCATAATTGTTGTGTTTACCAAAACTGTTGTATAAAGGTTGCAAATGCTCATTTTGGAATATTTTGAGAACACCTGTCAAATATTACTTAGCTTTGCCTTAACTATTAATAAATATCTTTTGTTTATATTTCTATCTGTAATGCTAGTCATTAATGTAACATACCATTGCGAAAAAGGGTTAGAAATGTGAAATTCCTAGGTGATGCACTTTCTTTGAACATCAGTGTATATGGAGATAAAGCATTCCTCCTTCCTAGAGAAAGGGTTTTACACATACACCAAAGTTTTAAAGAAGGTCAAGAAGATGTCTGTAGCCAATAGGACTGGTGAAAACATTGAAACAGTCAATTATTTGGTTCATTCAGACAGACAAAACTGCAAGAATTATGGCTGAAGTACTAAATTCAGTTAAAAAAAAAAACTAATTTCTGAAAGATTGTAGATACCAAATGTGGATACCTATAGCCAACTTTTAAACCCCATTCTAATTTCATTCCATTTCCAAAAACAAACAATATTATGTATATGCTTTCTTTAGGTGTTTTTTTTTTTTTTTTTTTTCCTTGTTAGTTGTTGGTGCATCAGCTTCTATGGCCATAATGCACCTCCCAAAGTTTTTGCATTTTACTGTGATCCAAGCCCGAGGCGGGAATCAAACCCGCAACCTTTGGGTTGCCAGGCAGGCACTTTACTTACCTGGCTAGCCCAGTCGGCTGTCTTTAGGTGTACAGTCTGTTCTGCTATAATGCAGTACGTGTTCCTAAAAATCTCCGTGTTATGGTATTTCGCGCATTAAACACAACAGGGCTTATAGTAAAAATAGGCATAGGGGCAGAGTACCCAAAAAAAATGTTCAGTCTGATAAGTAAAACACTAAAAAAAAAAGTTAGAAACCCAATAAAATTTCTAACAGGTTTAAACATCTTAAATTTCCAGTAAATAACTATTACAGTATATCTATAGCACTTTACCTTGGCAAGATATGAAGTTTGATTGATCTTCTGTCCACTGACATTTTCTTTTTTTTTTTTTTTATTGTAAAATTTAAAACAGTAAAAAAGATAAGCAATCAATAATGACAAACATGGGATGCACAAATGAGACAAGTTTACAAAACTTAAAAAATAGGAATGAAGAGAAGATTCTGAAAATTTATTGATGTTTTTTATATGATTGAAGATTTCATGGAAGAGGAAACAGGTTTCACCATAATAACGTAACAACCCACAGAATTCCAGTTATCGGTATTTTCACAAATGTTTACTACCCATTTATAATTAGATTGCACTAACTGAAAAGCCCAATAAACCAGGAACTACAAATTGTTTTATGGCAGTGATCTTCAGAAATGTGCTTCTCTGCTCAAGCAGAAAAATGTGAGCTACTGCTTACAATATCACATGTTATCTTGTGAATACAGCGAATGACAACAGTGTGTCTCCAACCAATACAACTACAGTAAATGGGATTGTTTTTGTTTGGGGATTTTATTAGACCCATCAGCAACTATGGCCATAGTGCGTCACAGTAAATGGGAAATATAGTGCTCACACATTTGATGTTTGACATTTCTTAAGCTTCATAAACTTGTATGTATTGCTGCGCAGGTTGTTACATTCAGCTTGGTGCTGGATTTTGTATTCACCTAGTGTCACTGTTGTTTTTTTGGGGATTTATTAGGCACATCGGCATCTGTGGCAAAGTGCACCAACCTAGTGTTACTTGCAGATGAAATAGCGCATGAGCCAATTCGAAAATCATGTTATACTCACATTGTTCCCAAATATATCAGTCACATTGGAGCAAATTCGTGTTGCGAAAATGCACCTTATAGCAGAACTGACTGTACTGTTTTCTTTTCTTTTTTTTTTTTTATTACTTGTAACCTTATTTTAACATGGCCTGCATTATCATCTTTTCAACTAAGTGGTGATACTGCTTCATCCTGAAGACCTTGTATTTTATTTCATAGAATATTTTGCTGTATGAAAAATAAATATTTCAACCTATACATGATCACTTCTTAGGAATTCATGAGATAAAGGAGGGAATGTCTGTAATAACCAACAATAACAGATGAATAAGGTAGGTCAAAAGAAATCAGAAACCTGTCATAATGCATAAAATTTCAGGACACCCATAATTTCAGTTTCTGGGTGTCCTGTCAGTGCATGTGAATCATATAACACTTATTATTTTTGTTTTTTTAAGTAGGGTGACACAGAACTCTAACTTTACAATGTCTAAAAAATTACTAAAGTATAATAATACAAGAATAAAATCACAAAATAATCAGCTACATTGGTAGATATTGATTAAAATTTACCTACATCAGCATCAAGCTTCCGTTTCTTATGCTTTGACCTGTAAAATAATATATAACTAATTAAAGTTCTGCATGCAGAAACAACATTAAATCCATCAATCTGTATTCAGCTAACATTAAATACTGGGTAAGAGAATAAATCAGCCAAGAGAAACATCAATCGCACAGAGCAACTAAAAATCTCTGAGTACACGTTAGAGCTCATCCTGATATAACATGTCATTTTTAAATGCAGATTTTAAGTTATGCACATATTTAATTGACACCTTGTCCAATATTACACACACGAAAACTTTGAGGTTACATGCAGGAAACCCACCTGCCACCAAGTTACACACTTACTCACTAGTATCATTTCAGTTTATGGTTGTCCATGAGCACATGTTGCATATTTTCATTTGTTACACACTGAGCATTAGCAACACTTACTTAATACCTTGTAGGAATACCTTTTACCCATAATACAGCCTACTCACATCTTGGCATGGATTCCACAAGGTGTTAAAGAATGTCCTGTGGGCATGTGTTGTAGAATGTGTCCAGTAATGCCAGCACATTGTAAAATGGATGACTGTAACATCAAATGTCCTTTTCCAGTAGCTCCCAAACAGGCTCAATTGGGGTGAGTTGGACAGCCATGGGAGAACAAAGAATTTATTGTCATGTCCTGAAACCAATTAGCAATGCACAGGCATTGTGGCATGGCACACTGTCTTGTTGATAGATGCCAGAATTGTCTGAATACACTGTCATCATGAGGGGTATACTTGGTCAATGATGATAGAAAGGTAGGCGTTCTCATCGAGCCATTGATTAAGAGTGATCAGAGGACACAGGAGGGCATATGACGAAAACAGTCCCCAAACTATTACATCACTACCTCCAGCTTGCCAAACACCAGCAGTGCATCCAGGTGTCATTGCTTTATCTTCTCCATATGTAGATATACCCATCAACATGATCAAGTTGGTAACAGGATTAATCATACCAGTGATAGATTTCCACATGTTGGTGCTGACATGCCCATGCCAGGTGCAGTTTCTTGTGTCTTACAGTGAGCATGGGTACCCGTGATGGCCATCAACTGCCATAATCTATACGAGCTAATGCCAGTTCAGAGTCCATGTGGATTGGTCTTGCTATTCCTACACTGTACTGGGTGATTAGCTAGGCCACTGGGATGTGTTGCTGCTGTGTTATGAGACAAGATATATGATACTCACCACAGATGGCAACCACATGTGGCTGTCCCATGTGTGACCTTTGGCTGGTTGTTTGACTGCTGTTGAGCACAGTAGACTCATGACACCACAGAATAGGAGCACTTAACCACATTGTCTATTGTCAAGATACTGACAACTGCACATCTTGTTCACACAACCATTCCACATTTGAAGTAAGAAAGACCTCAATGGTGGCCCATTCTTCCTAGCAAACACTTCAAAAATTGATCGTCACATGTGCAAACTATAATGTTATATCAGATGTTCCAAATTTTGAGCCTTCACCAGAGTCACAACCAAGTCCAAGCATATATACTGAGTTGTTTTTGCATTAGCAACCAACGTTGATAATGCAAAAACAACTCAGTGTATATGCTGTATATACAAATTTATATATAGTTTCTATACAGGCAAGCAACTCTCAGTTTACGAACGAGTTCCATTCCAAGACGTTCATTATATATTTTGTTCTTTATGTGTATCTTGCATTCCTGAGCTTTTACAATATGTATTGTGGGGGGGGGGGATTTTGATTTTTTTGTGTATATATTTTACATTTATATATTCGTATATATCCCCTTTAGTATATTTATCCCCACTTGCAAATCTGACTATTACTTTACAGAAAATTCCAAGTTCTAGGGGAAATCTCCTTGATGTGTTTAATTCCCTTTGGATAGGCTTTTACTGAGAACAACAAAGAGACACACAAATGTTGTATAAAAAAATCAGTTTATTGGACATTTTTACATAGATACATCAAACAAAAGAATTTTATTAAACTCATGACCAAATAGATTTAATTTCATCTTCTTATAACAGAATGTATATGAGCAGGGTATTTTGCCTATTGAGTAAACTCAAGGAGGGCTATTTCCTTTACATAAATCATAATCAACTATCCCCTCTTTTAAACTAACAAAATGTTTCTACTTCCTTACTCCTGAGTTCAATTGACTTTCAAAAGAATCTATTAACATTCTCCTTTCATTACAAAACAATTCCTACTCCAAATTGATAAAGCTCCGATACTCTTAATTTCAATATAAATCATTACTCTGTTTTCTAACAGATTATAGCCTACAACCTTCTCTAATCTAGGTAATTATTACTATCAAATTTCTACAATTAACTACTTGCACATTCGGGGGTTACTGACATCCGTCTATCCCCTTCCAAAATTCATACTTAGTCATTCACTTTTTTTTTTACCAAATATTAACAAGTATCAATCACTTCAAAAATTTTATATCTATTCCCTTCCAAAATTTATTTATATATATATTGACTTGCCCTGGGTAATGTCCTTCAGTTCATAACATTCACTAACTTATTCATTACAATATAGTACTACTTATACATATGTGTTCAATCAAAAGTTCTGATAAATTGGTTATCGGGTGTCTATATTCGGTGAGATGGTGAGAGTACTTAAGCAAACTAATCACTTACTTACATAACTTGGCAGACTTCACGGTACATCCTTCTCTAAGCGAGTCGGGGATCTTTTCTATCTGGGTCGCATCTCACAATCACTGGGGGAGTTCGACATAAGATACTGGATTCCTTCCTGGGTACCTTTTTATTTCTTTAAGGACGCATTAATTTCATCTGATCAGAATGGCTGTACTCTTTTTGTCCGGCTTCGGTTTTCATCAGCTCCAGCGTACTTGCTCTCAGAATATCAGGCAATCTCGTTCCTTCATAATGGAGTTGACTCCTTCTCATCTACTTTAAGGATCTTGAAAATTTTTTCCCTCTTTTCTATGGCACGTGTTCATCTCTCACTTCGAAACTCAGTCTACTTTTGACTGACTGTCTGACCGACTTCTGCACCTCAACTTCATCTTTCCACTTACTCGACTGCCTCTCTCACTAACTTATTAGATCAACAACTTAACTGTTCACTTAAAGCTTATCTACCCCTCATACTGACTACACATTAAAACTTAGCCACTTTTCTCCACCGGCTACTCTATCTAAAAGAAACTCATTCCTTTCTTTTCTTCTCCAACTCTCATCTTACTGCCCCACTCACTGACACTGACCCACTCTTTTTTTGTCCGTCTCCATCCACAATTTTTCTTCCGAGTTTGTCACGCCTTCCTACAGTGGTTTCTACCAATCCCCTCTATCTTTTTTCCATATTTCTTCTTTAATTCGTTGGCAGGTCAGCCAGCCCTGTAGCACGTGATTCACAATACCCCTCTCCTTTTTTATTTCCTACCTGTTGACATCCGTTGAGCTCTTTCATGTAGGCCGAATGTATCAAAACAACTCCTCCTGTGTCATCACAGCTTGTCTCAAAAGCACTTCAGACAAACCACAAATGTGTCACTGGAGACTATCGCGTCTATTTTTAGAGGCTTGTGTGTGCGTTTTGCCGAATGCGTTTCCGGTGTGTGACCCCTCATAAACTTTAAGTTGTTTGTTGCGCCGAACCTCCCGCTGGGCTTGCCATAGTATTTTCCGTCAGTTTTCTGTTTTAACGGATGTAAAGCTAATTTTTCTGTTTTTCGTTCCTCCTACCTTTTAATTTTTACAATCCTTACTGGATAATTCTTGTTTATTGAAACTGACGCTATTACCATTTCTCCCAACGGCAAGAATCCAAAAAGGAAAACTAACTTCAGAAGTCAAAAAAAATATTTTATTTTTGTAAGATTTTCAGATCTTACAGTATCATATATATGTTAGCAGCCATTTTAAAACATTAAAACCATGTACTAAACATCGAATGGTCTATACAATATGTTTTATTATAATGTATGTATGCATTATGGTTTATCGTATACGATATGTAATGTAAAATAAAATAAGAAAAGAATAAAAAAACAAGATATCATACTTGTTAATTTTAATTAAAAATATAACGAGTTACAAAATAGAAATAAAGAAAATGAGTACTAACATAATATGTGTACTGCACATACATATATATTCAACTTTTACTCATCAATATCTTCATCAGAGTACATTCTATGCAGTGTGGCGTGTAAACCAACGTTTTTTTACTGGCTAGATTAGTTTTATTAACCAAGAACAGTTCAGTATAGCTATCGTATAATAATTTTCTGATAATTATTGTAATAAATACATTTTTAAATGTTTATTTATTTAAATCTTACAATTATGTTCACTATATATTTGCATTTTGTTTTATAAGGAGCTCTTATCTATTGGAGACTAAGAAATTTTGAATGAATTATGACATCCGTTATAGAAAATGTTTGTAAATCGAACGTTCATAAACCGAGAGTTGCCTGTATATACATATTCTTCCTACCCATACTGTAAATAATGAGTGCAAAAAAAAAAATAAATAAATAAGTGTTTCAAAAATCTGAAAGCAATAAATATTGAAATAAAAATGGAAGTTTTAAGTTTTAGTGAAAATTGTTCCTATCATGGGTCCAGACAATGAAGAATATTGAATGAGCTGATGAGAAATTATATTTATTTGGAGGTGGAGGGAAGCAAGCTAGGAAGCGATCTTACATTCATTTTTTTTAAAAAACCAACTTAATACAAGATTCAGAAATTTTTTTTTTCCCAATCTGAATCTTAATACAAGATTCAGATTGGGTAAATTCAGAAATTTTTTTTTTTTTTTTGCCTGGTGCAGCATAAGCCTCAGGCTTCCTTGTACCATATGGCTAATAATAATAATAATAATAATAATTCCCACCCCCATCTGATTGAAAAAATTTGCCACTGAAAACAAAACAATATTGCTCATGTATATGTTATTTCATAATTTTTATATTAAGAGCATTCGAGTTTTAATAGGTTTTTAACAATCATAGATAAATATATATTGATAAAAAATAAGTCTGAAAATGGGATAAGTATTAATATTGACAATTTATAGCTTTTACAAAACCTATCCTAACTGTTATATGAAAATGTGCATGCTATAGCAAGCATTTCTAATAAAACCATCAGTGTTGCTGATTATTTAAGAACATAGTGTCATTTCGGAATCATACTGAATCACAGTTTAACATCCATCTCATGTGGATACTGGTATAACCTTGAAACCACTAGTGAATCGAATCTCCATAACACTCACACACACATACAAAAGCAGAGGACAAAGGTACTTTGAGAATGTTTACTTCTTATTTAAGCACACATTTTATGTGATGCAGTTAATGTGATATCCATATTGTTACTTTAAAATGCAGTTTTTTTTGTTTTTTTTTCATTATTATTATTATTATTATTATACAGAAATGTAAAGTATACATTTCTGCTTATGTGCAACATTAGTTTAATGTTGTTAATGCTTTACTTATAATTTTGGAAATTTTCAGTAATTTTATATGTTTTATTTAAATCATTAGAGGTAATGTGAACTCGTGTAGAAAATATTGGCAACTTTGTATCACATTTCTGCCTAATCAATAGATACATAAATTTTTGGTAAACTACTGGATAAACAAATTTTTGGTAAACTACTGGATAAACCTTGGAAAGTTCACTCAGTTTCCTCAGAGTGAACAGAGTGGTTTTCCAGTGAAGTCAGAGCAAAATAAAAAAATATATAAAAGTGGAGGCAAAATGACCCTTGTGTGACTACTGATCAGTTAGAATATAGAATATAAAATGTAAGTTACTTATAAAGGTGCCACCAGGAACAGCAGTTCAATTCTGCTGCATTCACTGTGAAGATACAGACTCTCTAGAATAGGCCAATATGTGAATGAGTGTTGTTTGTGTGGATTGTGCTAGTTATGTTCTAGTGTTGTTTGGCCTCCTAGCCACCAGGAGGGCTGCTACCTAGTGCCCATCCCTGGCATGAGGAGCCGAACCCCAATTAATACGATCTGCCCAGTGAGGGAAATGATCCTGCACCCACTGGAGGAAGTGCCATACCAGTGGGAGCCAGCAAAATTGATCCTGCACCCCTAATGGCCTGGACCAAAGGTACTAACAAAATAAAAACATATAAGATTAACAGAAATATTTTAACGATTTAACAGTAAATATTTAAACAGAAGAATAAATACAAATTCATTGGAAATTAGGAAACAAAGTTGATACTCAAATGGCAGTTATTATTGTTATTTTTGGTTTTTAGGAGCATTAGCAACTAAGGCCATATTGCTCCGGGAATATGCGGTGGGCATTTCCTGACCTTTCCGCATCCTCCATATTTGGTGGTGACGGGCTCGAACCCCAGTCTAATCAAGAAGCATGTGCTATGCACTGCAGCTCCTCCCACCTGGCTACGGAGGCGCCTCTCAAATGGCAGGGTATTATACACAATATAATAGTTTCAAATTATAACTACAATTAAACATAATGCTTTACATAGAACAGATATTAATAATTTACCATAATGCATAATTTACAACGAACTCTTGTCTACTGAAAGTAGATTCAGTAGACAAGTTCAGTAAAAGTAGTGAGAAAATAGCGGGTAATTCATTAAATAAGCTATTAATTGCAAATGTTAATGCTAAAAATTAGGTTAAAAGCAAGAATATAAAAATCTGAAAAGGAATATTAAAAAATAAATAAAACAATTAAGAAGAGGAAGAAAGTACAGTATATAAAGATTTTTTTTTTTTTTTCAAGTGCTGACCTAGCAAAATTTTGAATAGTGTAGATAAAAAGGATACCTGAAGATATAGTACGTGTAATTGAAAAGAGATCAAGCCAGACTACCAACTGCTTGAAAAAAAGTTCATAATAAAAAGAAGTTTCTGTTTGTTTAATTTTTTATTCTTTTGTTTTATTATAATTAAGTATATTTGTTTTACAAGCTCCCAACAAGGGAGTTTGGGGGAACCCTGCCATATAATCTAATCACTGGGAATTTTACAGAAAAATATCAACCATTGCCATCTACTTTCCTAAAAACTTTAATGCTATGTCACTATTTTCATTTAACACTTTCTCTTTCCATTTTTATTCTAAACATCTAATAAAGAGATAAATGTACAATGATCAGTCTATTAAGTAATGCCTCTTCGTGGACAACAAAATTTTTTGCATCTGAGTTAGCATCATGAAGTTTTACATATTGCTAATATAGATATTAAGCATACTAAAATAAAAGTTTCTGTCTATTACAAGTTATAAGCAGTCCAACTGATACCCATTTCTGCTAACAGTCAGTGACAGAGTTTTTTCAAGTCAGGCGAAAATTCAGCCACTCGGATTCATGAAAAATTGAGGAAAATATACCAACAAAACACTACTAATATATATATAAGCAATGTTCATAGGTGGTTTGCACATTTTAAAGAAGTTTGCACATCACTGACATTTATGACCAGCCAATAATGAGTCTTCCATGCACCAAATTCTAGGTGCATCGAAGAAACTACTGAGATTTTGGATGAAATGATTCCAAAGACAGGACAATAATGACATGAACAATGATGCAAGCACCAGGATGTTCAAAGAGAAGTGTATTAAATCATTTTAGACATACTAAATTATAGGAAAATATATTTCAAATGGATATCCAAACTCTTAACAAGAGAAATAAAATTCTCCAGGCAAGAGATCTGCCAAGACCTGTTGCAGGAGTGCAAAAATGTTCAGGGAAATTTTTTAAATACCTGATAACAGGTTATGAAACCTGTATCTGCCATTTTGACCCACATTCTAAACAGTCTATGGAATGGACATATACATCATTTCCAGTGAAGAAAAAGCCTCCTCGAATTGCCAGATCACCACAAAATATCAGTCATTGTTTTGGGACAAAAAAGGCCCAATATTGGTTGACTTTTTAGAGAGAGGCCACACTATAAACAAGAACAGATTCTGACAAGCACTTCATAAACTTAACAGGGCTATAAAAAACAAGGAAGGCTCTAAAAGGACACCAAATCACATTACACCATGATAATGTCAAGCCACACACTACCCATATGACTAAGATGAAATCAGCAGAACTAGGACGGAGACTTTGCCTCATCCTACATATAGCCCACGCACTTCACTCCTGACTTTTTTCTATTTGAACATATGAAGAGATATCTTCATGATTGTTTTTGAGTGATGAGGAACTGAGAAAGACAGTGACAAGCTGGCTTCAATAGCTTGTTTGTTTGTTTGTTTGTTTCGGGATTTATTGGGCGCATCGGCAACTATGGCCATAGTGCGCCATACATAAGGTAATTAACTTCAATAGCAGGGTCCATACTTTTACCACAGTGTGTATGTGAGTTGGAAATGAATGGAAAAAAATGTACTACTAAACAAAGTGGATAGTTTTGTTTACAAGCTTCCCAGTGTTTGTTTAATGATATAATTTTCAACTTTGTATCTGTTGTCTTCATACTTTTATAGCCAAAGAGGCATTACTTATGGACCAACCCTTGTATGTTTATTAATAAATTGTATTCCATATCCATTATAGCAATGTTATCTACAATATAGCAGGGCAATAAACTCTGTACAGAAAAGCAGCGTGGGCTTTTTTTAATGCCTACTACCACTACTGTTAGAACAAAATTTAATAATTTGATGAACAAAAGTACTTACTCAGCCATATCCTCCTGAGGAAAACGTGAAAATATCCCTTCAATTAAAACATAATGAAGTTCTCCTGATCCACTTCCTGAATATATAAATAATAAAATTATGAATGAAAATTAGAGAATGAAAATTTGTATTATGTCATATTACAATCATATTCATATTACCTAAAAAATCAAGGCTAAATCTTTGACATAAATTGATACCATCCATTATTACAAACAGTATAATTTATGAACTATAATTCAAAATGCAACCATTGCAGTTGGCTGAATTTTTTTACACAGAATGAATCAATATTTAAAACTATTTATTATACAATTCTGAAAATATTTACTTAAGCTGAATAAGATTATTTAGATTGAAATGAAAGTAAAATCTTGATATAAGCATTTGAGATGAAGGGCAGAGAAACTGCATTATAAAAAATACTCAAATACTAAATACACAAATATTAATACTTTGGAAAAATGGGAATTACCTTATATCTATATATAATAATACAGTAATTCTAAGACAAACTTTGCATGTGAATTTTGTCTGCAAAAACCATGAAGGTCAATGATTTAGGTTGTTTTTGCCATGCCTAGGATTAAACAGTCTGTTTCTTATATTATATTTGATGATGAGATTAATGCTGGGTTTTTCACTACTTTTGAAATACTTTTATAACACTCCAAAATTCCAATAACTTGATTTTGGTAAAAAATGTGATATGATGTTTTTGAAATGACCAATTCATTTGTAATTCTTGCATATTTTGCCTTTCATACACATATTTTATGTAAACTTATTTTTAATAGACATTCAACAGAAAATTAAAAGTGCTTTTGAAGTCAAGGTGTCAAAATCAGAAGTGCTCATGGGCTGCAAACAGTTTTTGGGTGGGAGGAAGTGAGCCACACAGATGGTTCTTGGTGAGCTTGTAACATTACTAAGAGGTTTGTTTGTTTGTTTATGGGCTTTACAGCTCAAGGGCAACAAAGCTATAATATGCTTTTGCTAAGAGGAATATATTAAATATTTTCATGTATTTTCCCTTGTTCAAAAATGTGAGTTCCTATGACTATACATATTAATAATGGTTCTATAAGTTATGAATTTTATTTAAACAGCATATCGTCAATATATCTTTAAATATCACCAATAATCATTATCGATAACTTTAACCATGTTAATGAAAGTTGACATCTGGAAGGGAGCATATAACAAACACCAGAGGGCCACATATGGCCTGTCAGTTTGACTTGTCTATTCTAAAACTTCTTCTTAATACAACTAATTGTTCTAACAAACATCTAAAAATGCTTCTAAAGCTTTTTAATATAATACAACCATCAAGGTACAGTTATTAAATTTGTAATAACTATCTTTCATGTTAGCCAGAAAGGAAATGAACCAATGAAATATATACACACGGTTCATTTTGTACACATCCAACAAAAGAAGTGTGTGGCATTATACTTTGTATACATGATAGTAATGACATAGATCCACTTTTTCCAATTCACCTGAACAGGAAACAGCTCATCCAAGCACTGACAGATGATTAAACTACAATGCAGTAGGTGTTTCCCCCCTCTCTCATTGGGGGGAGAAAAAAACCTCTCCAGTTGGGAGATTGTATACAACTACACAATATATAACAATTAATGTTGTTTATATTTGATTTTACAGAAAAGAAAGGCTTATATGGGATGGAACACAATGACTTTAGGACTGTTGTGTTCCCAAACATGTGAAATCTCTCAACTCCATATTCAGAGTTCCACATATAAAATTTCATAAACTTGTTAACAAAATCAATGGTATGAAATGTGGTATAACAGGGAGGGGAGGGGGCACAGAATTTATTTAAACACTTATCAGTCTCATTGTAGCCTAACATGAAGACAGAAAAATCTTGTCATACTTTGTGCTGAGATTGTAGTAGTTTCTACAAAACTTGGATGTGAAGGTATACAAAAAACTGAATTTCTCTTCAGTCTGCCAAAAATAGTAAGCTAATAACACAAACACACATTTTATTTTTCATTCTAAATGAATACGAGTGACTTCATAAGTATTATATATATATATATATATTAAAAACTGAAAATGTGTGATATTACCTGTAAACCAATCAGGATTTAAGAGTTTTCCAAATTGATACAGACATCGCAAGAATAGCACTGTGGCACAAAAGAAAACCTATAGGTTTAAAAGAGTTGAATTAATTTAAAATTAAATTTATATCAATTATTAAGAATTACTATGTTATGAAAATTCTACACTCATTTGCCATAAAATCATAAACTTTTTACAACTGGCATCAACAGATAAAAATCAACTTACATTCATACTGTAAGTTGTCACATGGTATGATTGCCAATTCCTTGGTATCAGATAAATAATATGTTTCCAGGAGCTTCTTGATTGATCTAATCATGAGAAAGACAGGTAACCTTTCCAATTTTCAGAAATGTAGTATTGTTGGAGCATGCTTAGTAAGAGTCACAATTGAGAAAACAAAGTAAATCACTGATGTGTCGAAAGCAACCATCTCTAAAATAACAATGAGTGGAAGGCTAGAGTAGAATGCAACTCTAAAAGGAAGAAATGTGGCAGAAAGTTGGCACTCCAAGAACAAGATCGCATGAATTTAAAGCAAATTGTAAATCACAATAGAAGGTTAACTAAAAAATTCAATTTAGGCAAAGAAAGACCCATCTCTAACTGAATTATATGGCAGCAATTGAAAATTCTGGGATCTGGTAGTCATGCGCCTTATGCAAGCCACTTTTTCTGTAAAAAACTAAAAGATTTGACCGGAGTGGTGATATCAACACCAAGACTGCATTATGGAACAGTGGAAAAAGATCATTTGGTCTGACAAATCTCTGTTTATACTTTTTTTGCACCAATGACAGGGTGAAAGTGTGTAATAAACCTTGGGAAGCATACATCCAGGCTGTCTCACATCTACTACTCAAGCAGCTGGAGGGAGTATCATGGTATGGGATATGTTCTGTTAGTACAGATTGGATCCACTTGTACCATTAGAAGGCCATGTTACCTCCAATGAACACCTTTCTGTGCTGGACCAACTTCACCCTGCAATGTTTCATTTTTACCAAGATTGTGATGGATTCATTCAAAAGAAATGCAACTATCCACTGTGCAAAAATTGTATCAAAGGTTAGGAGAACATTCCCAAGGTTTCCAGCATCTACCCTGGCCTAATACTCCAGATTTGAAATTAATGTCTGGGATATGCTGGAAAGTGCATTTCAGCTTTGCAGTTCTCTAACAACCACATTATAGCAGCTAACAAATATTCTGATGAAAGGTCAAATCTGGAGCTAGATTCCCTCAGACACCTAATGGAATCTGCCACAACATATATAGCTGTCATTCAAGCAAAACGTAACCTTAAAATGGTGAATGAAGGTTTCTAATTTTTTAGCTCAATATATTAATTAAGTAAAGGAAACATGTTAATATACAAAAATTAATATATAATCATAACATTAAGACTATAAAACATCTTTTGCATGCATAACCTAAAAAATGATATACAGGAATTTTGCTAGGAGGGACAAGGAGATGATTATCCCACTGTACAAGGCAATGGTCAGGACACACCTAGAGTACATTTTAGGAATGATATAGAGTTGCTAGAATGAGTACAAAGAAGAGCAGCAAGATTGATGAGGGGAACAAAGGGGTGCTCTTACCAAGAAAGGCTTAAGTTTTGCAAATTTCAGCGACTAGAGAGTAGGCACCTGCGAGGCGATCTGATTGAGGTATAAGGCCTTGAATGGGTTGAGCACAAGCTGAATGCTGATGGGATTCTTCCTCAGATTAAGAACCTGAGGGGGCATAGATTCAAATTGAGAAAAGACAGTTGTAGAATAGATGTGTGGAAATTTGCCTTTAGACAGCGGGTGGTTGATTGGTGGAACAGATTTCAATCTTTTGTTGTGGAAGTTGATAGCCTAAATAAATTTAAGGCTGAGCTGGACAGGCATTTGGAATGAATGGAGGGGTGAAATGGGAGGATTTTTTTTTTTTTTTTGTTTTGGCTGATGCTGCATAAGCTTGCTTTCTTGCATCGTATGCCTCTACTAATGCTAATGCTAAATAAAGTTGGCTAGGTGGCTAAAAATGTGATGAAAATCCTTACACTACAAATTAATAGTATTTCTGTCTTGTCTAAGGAAACTACATATTTTCTTATTTATTTCAAATGCATGCCATTACCCAGATAGCTATTTCAGGGATCACTGTCCCTTTATCAGAGGGTAAACAGATATCCATGAAAGCAGACCTTAACAAACCAGTGAGAACATATTTCCACAATACAAGAAATATAAAAAAGTGTCAGTGTTTTAAAAATAAATTAAGAAAATCTGAATATGTCACATAAACAAGACAATTTGCAGTTATCTCTTTCCTTAATATGCACAGAGTAAATGGATTTTATGACAGGGATTTTTGCAATAACACACTAATATCTTTTTTTTATCACTAATATCTTATTGAGTAGCCAGCTTTTTTTTTTTTTTTTCTGATTACTCATTGCATGTGATGGTGGGTGGATCTTCAAACTTCTCAACTAATGCTTCAGTTTTCCAAGGCTCCATTCTTTCATTCACTCTCTGTACATTAATGATCATCCACTGACTAGAAATCATTTCCACAGAATCACTCATGATAGCACACTGCATTACACAAACAGCCAAAATTTGTCAAAAAATCAGAAGACAGATTATAAGTTGGAAGCTTGCTTAAAAATACAAATGAAAGGCTTTAGATATGTTGAGAAAAATTGCTTTTGTGTCTCCAAACGTTTCTATGGAATTTCTTCAATGATGAGTAGCATAACCCAAGATGTCACCAGTGACTGATATTGATAGAATCCATACTGATATTAACAAAATGGAATATTTCAAGACAGCACAAGAGTTGGCAGTTGGCAATGGGTTTCTCCATTGCTTTGGAAAGAGTTGAGGTAACTCCAGTGGGAAGAAAACTTGTTTAACTGCATACTTCTTACAAAAAAAATGTGCTGTTCCATGATTGAACATTTTCAAGAACATTCAGATTTCTGACAAGACAAAATCACATCTCTTTACTGGAAATAAATCTTACTTGTAACCTTTCTTGGCATAAGCATATCAAAAATACACCTTTGCATCAAAAAACCTAGGTTTACTCTTTTGGTCTTGTCACTTTTCTTCTAAACAGCTTATGACTATTCAAATCTGCCATCATGAACTACTGTTTCCACATCTGGAATGGTACCCCCAATACCTTTCTTAAGGTTAGGTTAATTAATGATTCAATCCCTCAATTACAAACTCTCCACTCCTTGTTGCACAGATGCATTTCTGCTTTACACCTTTTCTACAGATATTTCTATGGGCACTGTTTTGAATTATAATCTGTAATTCTAACTCATTTCTTTCTTCCAAAGCATTCCGAATGCATCCATTGGCTAATCAACACTCAGCCACAATTCAACTCCAAGCTCACTGAACTAACTTTTCTTCTTCTTCGTTTATCCCTTTTATTTCTGGGTTTTAGAACAACATTCCTTTATGGTGTTACCTGAAAATTATGATCTACAGAATTTTGGGGTCTAATGTCAACATAAGTATTTTCTGTCTTCTGAACGTTTGACCCACATGTAGTAATAAGGTATTATAGGTTTGTATTTGGAGGTTGCCATCATTTAAAAAAAAAATCATTATATAGTTAACAGGACTTTCGTCTATTTACTATAGAAACAGGAATTTCTCTACAATGAACTTTATAGTTGAAAAGAATAAATTATCCCCACATGTTGGTGCAGATCTCATGCTACAGGGCTTCGGGGGTTTCCTTTAGGTTAAATTTAGGTTTTTTCCACAGTGACTGCAATATAAATGAATAACATTTTCATTGGCAGAGGTACAATAAGCAGTTCTAGTTCTGACAATTCCAAATGCACTTTTTATCAAATAAGATGAGAAAAAAATTAGGAAACTCCTGTACATTCACCTGAAACAAGTCTCTAACCTTATATGAAAAGGCTTCAATAAGTTTTCAATACTGTCAAATAGGATTCAAAATATATTAACCTTTTGTATAAATGTGGAAAACAACCTTGATGGCACCCAAGTGCACATATACATTTAGAATATATAATTGAACTTCTTTTTTATATTTAACTCTTAATGGACAACTTATTGGCAAATTATCTAAACAAGCTGAAAATCATATAGTTATGTAAAAGTTATGTTTCACTGAAAGTTCCACTTTAATTTTTTATCACTAATATCTTATTAAGCATTTATCATAGAGTTTTAAGCTAAACACTGAAGTCATATTTCTGTGAAAACAAACCTGCTTATAGTGGGCTATAACTGCTTCATCACCAACAGTACTACTGCTTCCACCCACAGGAATATTTATGTCAACTCCAGCCATATCAGCATATACTGGCTTCTTCTGAAAAACTGACACAATTCTCTGCCAATGAGATTCAGAAGCAGCAAAAATACCTCTTGTAGATGCAAAAATATCTGCTAGTTCCCAGTTCAATTTTCGTCCTGCCGCTTCCATTAAAGCAAACAGCTGATCCCATGGTTCTTCTATTGGACCATCCATTTTATACCTTTCTGCTGATAACTGGGAGCTATAAAAATAAGCAAAATGAATCTTAAAAAGGAAAGAACATGAGTATTACACTAACATTAAATTATATAGGTATTAAAAAGAAATTTTGGAAAACTAGTCTTTTCTTCTTTGGCATGAAATTGTATGCACAGTATCTGCTGCCTTATGGTGTGAAACTAATGGAAGAATGATCACTACATTAGTTGACTATTCCAGATCTGCTCCACCCATTTTTCGTGCTACTAGCAAGCCTTGATGATTCATATACTTAGGCAGGATAATAGTGGATATGCACACACAAAGATTTTGACTATGATCTAATTGACAAAATTAGATGTTTCAATAGGTGTCACATGGTCTGTCAATTTTTTTATATAACTTTACTACAGGGACCAACATGGCAAAATCACTAAAACTTATGAAAAAATAAAACACAAAACTATGTTAACAAATACAGCAGTTATGTCAAACTTGGCAAGGTGAAATTATGTTCCATGTACCAAGCCAATTAATATTCAAAATAAACCAAAATATAAATATACGAAAAACGAAAGCAACATTCACCCTCAGCAGCACAAATGTGTAACTCCCCCACACCCCAAAAAAATGTATACTGAAGCCCAACGAAGAATGAGTGCCACTTTTATACTTAGAGACAATTTAATATATTTAGAATAAATACATGTAAATAATTAAATAAATAGAAACTGGAAGCTCACGAACACTATCTTTTCAAAGGTACATCAGTGCAGTACATGTGAACTTCAAAAAAAAGCATCATATTTCAGTCACTAATGGTCCCTATGTGAAAATAACAACTAAAATTCAAGACTATAAAGTATATCATGGCCATTGTAAATTTAAAAGTTGAACCAGCCATTTGACAGGTCTAAATCATATGCAAATATGCAAATTAACATTGAGCTAAATCATAACAAACATTTAACCTAAATAATAAGGATATGAAGTTCTCTGAGCAATGTAGACAGGCTACCAGGACAGCTCATGGGGTTTTGTTAATGATATACAGGAATTTTGCTAGCAGGGATAAGGAGGTGATTATCCCATTGTATAATGCAATGGTCAGGCCACATCTTGAGTACTGCATACAGGTCTGGAGGCCTCATTTTAGGAAGGATGTAGACCTGCTGGAGCGAGTACAGAGAAGGGGAACAAGATTTGTGAGGAAACAAAGGGGTGTTCTTACCAAGAAAGGCTTTAGTTTTGAAAATTGCAGTATCTAGAGACTGAACATCTACAAAATTATCTGATTGAGGTATGAATGTATTGAGCATGCTCAATGCTGATGGGATGCAGCACAAATTCAAACTGAGAAAGGGTAGTTGCAGAATAGATGTGTGGCAGTTTGCCCTTATTTTTTTAATTTTTTTTTTTTTTTTTTATTTTTTTTTTTTGGAAGTTGTTGGCGCATCGGCTTCTGTGGCCATAATGCACCTCCCAAGGTTTTTGCAGTACTTTGATCCAAGTCCGAGGTGGGATTTGAACCCGCAACCTTTGGGTTACTAGGCAGGCACTTTACCCACCCGGCTGTTTGCCTTTAGCAGCGGGTGGTTGATTGCTGGAATAAACTTCCATCTGTTGTTGTGGAAATTGATAGCTTAAATAAATTCAAGGAAGAACTAAACAAACTATTGGAGGGAATGAATAGGTAAAATGGGAGGTCTGTATCTTTTTTTTTTTTTTTTTAAGCTGATGCTGTATAAGTTTGCTTTCTTGCATTATTTGCCACTACTAATGCTAATAACTAAAATAAAATTAAATGATTAGCTAACACAAACCAAATAATAGAATAAATTAAAGCATAACAAAGAAAACAAGAGGTAATCATACCTATTCAAAAGGAAGGAAGAAAGGGAAAAGAAATATAATGGACTATGTTATGTCTGTATAAAAAATAAATAACTTTACTACAGGAACCAACCTGGTTACATCACTAAGAATTATGAAAAATAACATTAAACCACTTCACAAATACAGAAAATTACTGCTGAAGTTACGGTTCAGTTGGGCTAGGGGTGATTCAGCTCCTATGTTCAAGCCACCAAATATTCAAAATAAAATTTAAATAAGGAAAGTCAAAAAAACACCCACCTTCTTTGATGGAGGCAGGGGGTCATGCTTCCATACTGCTGAAGGTGAGTGTCACTTTGTCTTTTCTTATTTATGTATATATTTTTTTATTTTGAATATTGGGTGGCTTGGTTCATAGAAGCAGAATTTCACCTTGCAAAGTTTGACAGTAACTGCAGCAGTAATTTGCTATATTTGTTAGGAAATTCAGTGTTTCATGTTTTCCTGTCTTAATCTGTTAATCTGTTGTTTGTTTTGTCTATTTTTAGATACCTGTAGCTCTGGTATCATATTTCAGAGATGATAAAACTCAATTTAGCTTCTGATGTGAAAACTAAAAACACCCATATGATATCACACCAAATGAAAAGGAAAAAAAAAAAAAAAACCTCAGATCTATAATAAAATAGCAAAATCTATAATTTTTTTTATATATATAAAAACCCCAAACACAAGATGTATTAGAACCTACAGTACTTAGTACCGAGCATGGATTGAAGGTGAGACAAAAGAAGATAGTTGTTGACATTAGACATGAATTTCTGTAGACTAATTTTCAAGAAATACGTATGAAAGGAGGTTTTTCCAGAAAATGGAAACTGAATGGAATAGAAAATGAAAAAGTTGGTTCTGTGAGTTTGAAGTTGGACAGTAAAAGGATGCTCACTGGTAGCAGCATGTGTTCAGGCTGGTTTGGAAGACAGAGCAGGAATTATAAAAGCCAATTCGGAAGAACAGTGCCCATGGAAGTATCTATAGAAAAAGTATGCAGCAGAATCAGAACATCTATGAGACGGAGAGTGAAGAGACTTTGTTGTTAGAGATGGGTCATTAATTAACCTAACTGCCCTCCTTTGAATGGAATCTAGAAGACTGAGAGAGGGTTTTGGGGCATGCCACAGATGTGGGTTGTTGTTGTTTGTTATTTTATGGTGCATTGGCATCTCAGGCCATAATGTGCCAAGTAGAACCCACCCAGATGGAGGAACAATATTCCACAATAGGTGGATTTGTGTTTGTAAAGTGAGCAGCTGTTTGGAAGAAAAATAATGCTGAGAGCAAAAGAGAAAACCCAGTTTTTAGATGCAGAGGAAGCAACATTTGTGATGTGCTTATGCCAAGAGAGACCAGAAGTCAGGGTAATCTCTAATAGAAATATCACCAGTGGATCGACACTGATGGAATTCACACTGGTGATCATTGGTCAGATGGAAGGTTTCAAGGTATTTAAGAGTTGGCAATTAAGAGATTTCTCTATTACTTCAGAAAGAGTAGAAGTAAGCAATGGGACAATAATTTGATAGAAGGGATTTGTCATCCTTTTTAGGAACTGGCTGTGGCTGGATAGGAGCAAATTTCCAAACAGAAGGGAAAACACTGGTGGAATAAGAAAGCGTAAAAAGGCAACCCAGAACAGAAGCTCAGGAGCACAGGTTTTGAGAACAAGTGGAGAAATACTATCGGGACCTGGAGTTTTCTTGGCATCAAGGCTGTCCAAAATTCTTCTGACATCCTTTTGACGGAAGACTACAGGAGGTATTGAATGGATACTGGAAATGGTAGGAGGTGGTTTACCAAGATCAACAATACACAACTGAGAAAAAAAGTAGGATGCTAGCAGGTCAGCTTTATCTTTAGCTGAGGTGGCAATAGAACCATCCAGTTTGGACAAAAGTGGGAACAGAGATGGGCAAAAGTTGCGGCCAATAGTTTGTCAAGATACCAGAATGCTCGACTACCATTTGGACAAGAAGCAAGTTTTCTGCTCTTAGTCTATTCAAAATCTATTTGGACTGATTAATAACTGCTATACAATTTTTTCTAGCTTTTGTGTAGGCAGAAAATGATTTGGATGCAAGCCAATTGCGATATGCAACATATACAAGATTTTAAAGTGGGGTGTTGAATAAAGGATTTTATCCCTACAGAATAATTTCACTGACACAATCTGTACAAACATTGACATTAGAAGATTTGAAATAGTAATCTGACCAAGGAAAAAAAGAAAATAAATCTCACATCATCCTATTTTGCATTCTTGTAATGCCAAACAACAAAATGTTGAGAATGACCATGAGAAAGGCTCTATTGAAGAAGAGACCTTCATCGAGTGTTGTGATATGAGGTGTCTAGAAGACTGCTCACCTCAACTGGAAGCTGTTTGTGAGAAAGAGATCAAGAGTGTTGGCTGTGTAGTTAGGGATTGTCTGGTATTCTGGTAGGTAAATGAACAATCTGTACAAGGTCATTATTAATCGCAAAAACCTCAGCATCTTGACCAGCTGGGTCCATATGACTGAAAAATGGAAGCCAGCTGGAGTTGTGAACATTTTAAAGTTCCAAAGAGAGGAAATCAATGAGTTCCAAGTGGTTAGTGAAGTTGAGAGAACAATATATCCAACAGATGAATTTGACGGAATGAAGTAGAAAGATTTTAAACCAGAGAGGATTGAAAAGAGAAGAATCCAAATTACTGAGTCTCTGACAGGGAATATCAGAGCGGACATATGCACAAGTACCACCTTTGAAGTTAAAGGAATCATACAGCAAATAATTAGATTATTTGAGATGAGCAGTGACTGAATCAACCAATAATTGGGATTCTGTCAGAAAAAGTATGTGGGGTTTGGCAGACCATAAGTGGAAATGGACATCATTGAGGTTGGAAATGAGAACACGTATATTTGTGAAATGAACGAGAAAGCATTTAGATCTTTTTGCAGATAAGTTCTATTAGTTTGACTATTCATGATTTATTCAGTGGTAAGAAAAGGTAGGGAGAACATGTTTAAAGTAATGAAGTTTTTGGATATGATGTACACACAGCAAGAATATACCCAGCTCCATGTCATAATGCAGCCTTTACAATGCCCCCAGCATACACACTACCCGAACTGCCTCCACCTGGCAGAGTAGAGGCAGTGAGATTATACACTAGCTGATCTGGAAGCCTTCTCGTAGAGAGTTACCAATTCGATAACCAGTTCAGTCTAGTGGACTATCTAGTGGCAGACTATGTCTATAAAATATGATGCCTAATAAAGCGATAAAAAGTGAACTTTTGAATCTTATGAACTGAGACTATCTCTGTCATTTAAAAATGAAAGAGACAGCTCATTCACATGATGAAAAAGATCATTAATTATAAGATTTTTTTTGGCAGTAGGCATGATAATCATCATGACAGCTAATCTTAACAAGTCAACTGCAATAAAAAGGAATAACATAATTACACCTGGTCGTCGACTTACGACCTATGCGACTTACGACCGGCCGCACTTACGACCACAAAAAAAATAATAATAATAATAAATTAATTAATCGATGACGGGAGGCCTGAAGACAGCACCAGGCACATACACCCAGTCACTCTCTCTCACATACACCCAGTCGCTTTCAAGTATCTGTTGCGTGTGGTGTATTAATTAAAATTCTACTGAAATACGCATAAAATGTTTAGTAAAAGGAAAATGACTTCATCTACATATACGCCAGCTAAAAAGTCAAGGAAAACTATTGATTTAGAGTGTAAAATGAAAATTATCCAGCAGTATGAAGGCGGAAAGAAAGTGAATACGATAGCATGTGACTTGAAGTTATCACATTCCACGGTATTGACGATACTTAAGGACAAAGAAAGAATTCGGGAAGCTGTGAAAGGTTCTGCACTTATTAAGTCTACAATTTTAACCAAACAACGACAGGAACCCATCCATGAAAAGGAGAAATTGTTGTTTATGTGGATGGAAGATTTAATACAAAAAAATACACCCATGAGCCTTCACACAGTGCAAACAAAGGCTAGAAGTTTGTTTCAGTTTAAAATCACGTGCCGGAGACAATTACACAGAACTGGGTGGTTTAAGCGTTTTTAAAAAAAGATTTTCTTTGCATAATGTCTCTATAAATAAACATTTCCTACCTCAACCCAAGAACATGGCCCTGACGATGCACAACCCAGCACAAGCAAAGATTGAAAATTGTTTTCGTAAATTTCATTTGTATTAATTTTTACATTAATTTTAGATTGTATTTTTGTGTTTACAGTACAATATAATTATAGATTGTAGTTTTGTTTTTTTATAAACAGTATGAATAATAAACCAATTAAAATGTAGAGAACGTTTGAATTTAACCTCATAGAGAGAGAGAGAGATAGCCTAGGCGTAGAAACGAAGGTATATTCAGTATCGCTAAGTAAAAGATAAAAACATTACTGTATTTAAAATGAAAAATAAAAGATTATAAAAATAAATCATAAAGATGATAAAAAGATTAGAAAGGTTAAAAAATACTGTTAATAAATATATGGCCGACATACGACCAGATCGACTTACGACCTGTCAGTCAGAACGGAAGTCGGTCGTAAGTCGACGACCAACTGTATTAGCAAGTTGACTGAATCAGAACACAGATCACTGGAGCCCATCTCATAATGGTTCCAGAGGAAATGGTTAGTGATACTGAATGTTAACACAACCAACTTAATAACAGTTCTTCTTTACTAGGCAAATTACAAAGCTGCAAGCCAGAATCCAGTGGCTATTACTTTGGAATTTGAAAATACAGAAACATAAAAGAAGCTAATGGATTCTGCATAATTATATTTATTAAAAGTACAAGATATAGTTGTGATTGCAGTAAGTTTTCTGTACTTGCCTTTAACAGATGTTTCTATTAATAAACACCAAACTTCTCTCAAATGTCTATTAACAAACCTCTCACACTCACCTCCTCCTCCATAATACCTCAATGGTCTGTAATTAATAAACAGTTAGACCATCCAGAAAAATTATCCTAATTCAATGAAATGATAATACTGCATTTATAAATGATTATGATTTATAATTCTAATAAATGGTTTTTTTTTATGTAAACCCCAAACACGAGAGGTATTAGAACCTATAGTACTTAGTACCGTGCTTGGGTTGGAGGTTGAGAAGACAAAAGAAGATATTTGTTGACACTGGACTTGAACTTCTGTAGACTGTAATTTTCAGGAAATACGTATAAAGGAAGGTTGTTCCAGAAAACGGCAGCTGAATGAATAAACAAGGAAGATGAAAAGTTGGTTCTGTGAGTTTGAAAAATTAGTCTAAGTTTTTGATATTGTGTTATTTCTTAAGGCACAGCCTTATGATAATCACAAAAGTTTAAATTATTCATAAAATATTAATAAAATTAAAACATTTTTAAAATAATTTTAAAATTATGAAAAAAAAATCAATATTTTGATATATACATGACTAAGAAAAGATTTAATTCTTCCTTTTTACCTGTTTGACTGTTCAACATCTTTGCTTGCTGGCTGGGTAATATAGCAGATATAAAACTCAACAGATTTTTGTAACAATCTAAACATTTGCTTCGTTGGTAGCTGGACATGAGAATTCAGAATCAGTGGTATAACATCACAAACTAGAAAATAATAATAAACATTTCCTTGTCATTTGGACACTCATAAGTAGCCAAAAAAAATCTAAAGCAGCATAATTTATGAATACCCAAGTGTTTTCATCTATCAGTACTCCAACATCTTTGCTTGCATAGATGCTGGAATATTGAAGGACACTATTTTTGCTTCAAAATCAATTCCAGGGGTTGAATTTTACAGATATGAAAGAATTTTGCTTCAATATCTATAAAATGATATAACATTAAAGACAGTCCTTTAATATCATGAAATTATTTGAGGAAAGGAAATTTTACAGATATTTCAGAAAAGTAGTTAGGGCTATAGGGTAAATAAAGAATGTAAAGAGCTTTATGGATCTTTCCACTAACAACACCATTGAACATTTGATTACTGTATCTGTATGATGGGAAATTCTTTAGGACATTTTCTTAACCAGCACAAACTTGCCTATGATTGATATACAATCATTCAAAGAACCTAAACTCCAATCACTATTAGCAAACCACTAAAAAAGGACTAGGAATTAACTGCCTGAAAGTTACATAGTACATATTTTATTGTAAAACATGGATGTTCCTCTTTGTGGAGAATTTCATGGCACTGCCTTATTGGGATAATAAAATGAAATCATCCCAAAATATAAGGTTTACACTGTAGAACAGACGTTGGCAATGAGTTCTGTTGAAGGAGCACAGTACCAAGTTTGTCTCTGATTGGCTCTCTGGGTGAATTTTTGAAATGACCTCAGATCTATGCGTAAAGAAATCACCTGTTCTTATTTTGAAAAAAATAAAAGAAGAAGAAGAAGAAATGCATATAAAGTAAGTGAAGGTTTCTGAAATGATTTGGGGGATTTTGTCTTAGAATTAAATTAGAACATGGCCATGCCTATCTATCTCTGTGGTGACTTTAACAGCACTGCTTCTTTGGATGGTTAAATGAAATTGTTTCATGGTACCATCCTGGACAGTACTGGTGCCATCTTTGGTACCAGTGCCACTGGTTGCTGACCCATGCTCTACAAGAAAATTTTTCTGAAAGAATCCACATTGGTCTATCATCAACCCTATAAGCCAAACAGGGCTCAAACAGATTCAACATTAAAAAAATATGAACTATCATAATATGATAATTCATATTTTGTCAATTATATTTAATCTGTTTGCATGTAATTAATTGTGCATAGTTTTATAGTTTCAATTATCAGAAAAGAAGTGTCCTTTTAAATGATTATCCTAGATGGTATATTTTTCTAAATTTGAAAGGGCAAATTTCTAAGTACTTTATTACATTATTTTTTTTTTTCCAAGGTCAAGCCTAAATACAGGTTCTTGTTATTTACACGCCAATTTGCATTTTGTGTGGGCTAAAAAATCCAGAATAACTCACAAGGAAAACCTTTTTCCTCTTCCGCAGATCAGCTATAGCTCCATATGAAGAGTCCTTTAAGAATTCCTCCCTCTGGAATTGATATCCTCTGAGGCTTCAATACCAGACCTCTCCAAATGTGGCAAGTGGCAAAAAACCACTATGCCATCATGGAGAATAGCTGGTACATTAAGAAGTAAAATTCAACTATATCTGTCACATTTAGCATTATTTTCTTCTAATATATTCATGCAATTAATGCCCTTCTCTAAGCATATAGAGGAGTGGAGCAAGGCATTGACTACACTACCATTCTTTCAGGAAATGATCTCTGAATAATATGATGTAACTACTACACTTATTTTTCCCTCTGGCTTCAGTATTTCAGATCTAATTTCATCTACACCTGCCACTTTTCCATATTTGATATTTTCCATGACCTTTTCTACTTCAATAATAGATATGAAGGTGGTTCAATAAAAAATTGCCCTGACCTAGCTGCAGAGGTTCTAGCCTGTTGATTCTTGGCACAGATTTCAGTCCTTCTCTACATAGCCACCATGCAGATTTACACATTTTTCCCATCGATGGATGAGGCTACGGATACCGTTTTTGTAGAAGTGTCGAAGTTGGTCTTTGAACCATGACTCTGTTGCAGAAATGAGTGTTTCGTCGTCAGGGAAGTGGGCCCTCCGAAGAAATGATTTGAGGGAAGGAAACAAGAAGTCCAATGGTGCAAGATTGGGTGAGTAGGCTGGAGGATGGGGCAGTATTTCGTATCCACAAGTGGCCACTTATGTTGTTGCAATTTCAGAAGTGTGAACTGGGACATTTGCCTTGAAGCATTCTCACACCTTTGGACAGCATGCCACGCCTACACGTTTTGATTTTCTCCCGTAATTTTGTAAGTTGGCATAATAGGCACCTGTAATTGTTCTACCTTTCAGCAGGTAATCAGTCATTATTACGCCTTTCTCATCCCAAAACACTGTCAGCAGCAAGACCTTTCCTGCTGACGCTTGGACCCTTACCTTCTTGGGGGTGGGGAACCACGATGTCGCCATTCTATGGACTGCTTTTTACTTTCAGGGTTGAAATGGTGTATCCAACTTTCATCCTGAGTGATTAGACGAGAGAAAAAGTATTCCTCATTTTCTTGGCACAGGGCTAACAACTCTTGTGATTTGTTGTTGATCAGCCTTCTGGAAACCAGTCAATAATCGGGGAATCCATCTTGCACTCAATTTTCATAAATGGAGTTGATCATGAAGGACTGTTTCAATAGAGCCCACACTAATCTTCACCTCCTGGGACAATTCATGCACAGATATCCGGCAATCTTCCATGATTAACGACTTCACTTTTCTGATCGTGCTGTCATCAATGGCTGAATGGGGATGACCTGGAATGGGCTCAGATTATACTGAGTCCGACCACATCTAAACTGTCTATGCCAGAGCTTCACAATGCCATAGGATGAGGTTTCATCCTTATATACAGCAGTCAGCAGTCATCTCCTCGTGGATTTCTTTAGATTTCCCCTTCAAGAACAGATACCGGATACAGCTCTGGCTTCAACTTTGTCCATGATGCTACTTTGTCACACGTTCAGCTCTGTAAGAAAAAAAACAAATTAAGACTCTTCTTCAAGAGGAGCGTTTCCATTTAAAATGGGTTTCCTCAGCCTACAAGTTATTTTTTGGTAGGAATTTTTTCCCGCCATAAAGTGCAGTTCAAGGTGTCTTGGTCAGTTAAGCCTTGGGCTGTCATGCACTACCATATGCCATTCATCCATGTCCTCCTAGGTTTTCCTCTTCTTCTTCCAGGAGGTATCCATTCCAGGATAGCCTTTGGATATCTTGTTTCTTGCACCATTTTACATGTCCATACCATGTTAAACACTTTTCTTTGATAGCGTCAATAATATTCTTTTTCACTTCCATTTTCTCTCTTATGTCTTCATTCCGTTTTCTGTCTCTTTTAGAAGTTCTTGCTGAGAGTCTCCAAAAATCCATTTCTGTGAAGAGCAATTTGTTTTCCACTCGCCTATTCAACATCCAGGTTTCCGCTCCATACAATAGAAGACTTCGTACAATCGTTTGAAATATAAAGTTTCTTTGTTTTATTTAGGATATTTTTGTCCACAGAACAGAATTTAACATGCCGATAGCCTTTCTGCCATCTGCAATTCTCTTATTGATCTCTGCTTGGGATGATTCATCACTTTATAAGATTGATCCCGAATATTTGAATTTATCGACTTGTTTGATTTTAAAACCTGCAATATTTAGAATGTGTCCTGATCCTGAAGACATTTCAGTCTTGCTAAAATTGATTTTTAGACCCCATTGTTTATATTCCTCAAACAATTGATGGCATGCATAGTCTGCAGCTTCTAAGTGCTGTACTATCATCAACTGATTGGCTGCAAAAGGTAAATTGTGAATATAGGTATTCTTATTAATCGGCAATCCCGTTTTATTGCATTTTTTGACCAGGACCTTAGGCAGATGTCGATATAAATTTTGAAAAGTGTTGGTGACATGCAACAGCCTTGTAATAAGCCTTTTGAAGTGTGGAATTCAGGTGACAAAGCTGATCCCACTTTAATTCTGCATCTATTATTCCTGCAAATTGTCTTAATAATGTTAACCAGTTATCCATCAATATTTGCCTCTTTCAGTGCTTCCCATAAGAGTTTTCTTGGAACACTGTCATATGCCTTTTCAAGGTCAATGAAAATCATAAAGATTTCTTTTCCTTTCGATTGGCATTTTGATCTGTCGTAGTGTTGAGATATGGTCTATACTTGACCTCCCGGCTAAAAAACCACTTTGTTCTTCTGACACCTCGATTCGGGCTTCTAAATGGTTCCTGATCCATTTTCCAAGAATCTTTATAACAGCGGGTTCAGGACACATATATTCCTCTGTAATTTGAACAGCTTTTCCGATCGCCCTTCTTATCAATTGATGTAATATATCCTGTTGTCATTTCTTCTCCTCTCAGTATACCATTTAACAGTTTTTGTATTAGAACAGCCACTCCTCTTCCTCCATATTTCAGAAGTTCCATATAAACTCCTCCAAGTCCAGGTGATTTGCCATTCCTTCCTTCCTTCCTTCCTTCAGCAAGAGTTCCACTTCCCTAACAGAAACTTTTAAGCCCGAGTCTTCTACACCAAAATCCTCCACTGTCTTGAACTCTTCCCAGTCTTCTTTTAAAAGTCCTTCGTAGTACTTCATCCAGTCTTTCAAAGGTATTAATTGCAAACCAGCATTGTGTTTATTCTGTTTTCTCAAGTCTTTAAGGACCTTCCACGATTCCACTGATCGCTTGAAGCCCAATTTGCCTTCCCATTCTTCATTTTTCACTTCTTCTACCAATCGATTGGCTATTTTCTTATTTTCAACATAAATATTCCTATATGCATCATTCCTATCACACAGCCATTTCTGATATACAAGTTTCTTTTCCTCTACAGCAGCTCTTACTTTCTCTGTAATCCAGGTCTTTTTTGGTCCTTGGCTCTTCTTTTTGCCTAGGATTTCATGAGCTATTTTTTTTACAATATTTTTTAAATATTCGTAGGTTTCTTCAGTATTACTTTTTATCTCTATGTTAATTGCAGCATCCAATCTCTGGGTGAAGTTGTTTCTAATGCTTACCATTTTTACCATTTTTCATTTGCTTTTCATTAGAAAAAGTTTTAAAATGACCTATTCTAATGAAAGGCATGAAGAAAAATCCATAATAATGAAAATCTTATCAAGATAGTCTATAATTTTTGCCTGTTTGCAAGATGAATAACCAAAATTTATGGATGAAAAAGCTATGCAACTCTCACCCAAAATTAACTAATTCAGCCACAGTGAAAAAAAAAAAAAAAAGTCCAAAAAAGTTGTTTCCACCTAGACAGAAATCAACCCCAGGTGACTGCAGCCACTGTGCTAGCCATGAAAACAACTTAAGACTGGCACAGTGGTTATAATTTTTGTACTTCCATATCATGTCAAAAAGGTCTGGGTTTGAATTCCATAATTCCAATGGGCTCTTTTCAAACATGACCAAGTCAATTAGTTTGGAGGATTGCATGCTTTTTTTTTTTTTTTTAATCATCATCCAGCAAAATAGACAGACTAACTGACCACAAAATTACACCAATTTATAGACATGATATACTAATGTTGCATTGCATAGCCTTAGTTTGCTTGAACCAAATTAAAACCAACCAACCAACAACCACAAGGGTAAAAACAGAGGGAAGCAATGCAAAATATATGTGAAAATTACTATTTTTATTGCTTAGCAATATGTATTTTGCTGATTAATAGCAAATTCAGCCATAGTGAGAAAAAAAAAAAAAAAAAGTCCAAAAAAGTTGTTTCCACCTAGACAGAAATCAAATCCTAGGTTGTTTTTGCATTGAGCAGTGATTGTAGCCACTGTGCTAGTCATGAAAACAATTTAAGGTTGGCACAATGGTTATAATTTCTGTACTTCCATATCATGTCAAAAAGGTCTGGGTTTGAATTCCATAATTCCATCTTGGTGGGAGGAATTTTTATGGGCTCTTTTCAAACATGACCAAGTCAATTAGTTTGGAGGATTGCATGCTTTTTTTTTTTTTTTTAATCATCATCCAGCAAAACAGACAGATTAACTAATCACAAAATTACACCAATTTATAGACATGATATACTAATGTTGCATTGCATAGCCTTAGTTTGCTTGAACAAAATTAAAACCAACCAACAACCACAAGGGTAAAAACAGAGGGGAAGCAATGCAAAATATATATGAAAATTACTATTTTTATTGCTCAGCAATATGTATTTTGCTGATTAATAGCAATATACATTGTAATAAAAAGAATAATTTATAAACAAAGAAAAAAGTTATTTTAAAAAAAGGCAAATCAAAGCAAGGAAGCTAGAGTTATTCAGCATCTGCCTTTAAAAAATTAAAATAAAAAAAAAAGCGACCTGGTTTCATCTAGGTATCTACATGTAGTCACATACTCACCAAGAAGTCTTCTATATTCGTTTACAGGTAATTGACAATGGCCATGTTTTTCTGCAGCAAAAAGGGTTTCTATCAATTTTACCTAGATTATGAATGTAAAATATAAATACTGGTAAGTTATGCAAATAAACTTATAAAAGGTAATATAACTAGACTTTATCTACATATGGATTTCAAATCTTTAACATGTTTACACTGGGTAGTAAATTCAGAAATAAAATAAAAATCAATAAAAGCATGAGGTTAATTTTATAGTGTGTTTGGATGTAAAATAAATGTTTTTATATAATGCTTAATCAATGTTAATATCTGTACTAATTAAATGTTAACTACAGTGAACCACAGATAGGGTGCCACACCAGGTGACCTATGGATGAATTACTCTACATACTAATAGTTACCAAGCAAGACTCTAATGGTTTGGTAATAAAAAAATTCAAAATTACCTTTTGCAAATCTGTAAGATGGGGAGTGTGATAAAAAACATTTCTGCTCATCAGAACATGAAGTAGAAAGAGACCAAATACTTTGAAGTATACAGCCATGGAGTGCCAGTATTAGACATGTACAACCAGTGCAGCTTTACCAGGCACAAATTTATATTCACATAAATTTATTTTCACTTTATATAGCACCTGGAATCAGTTAAGAAAGCCAAACCAGGCTTCATTCCAGCTTTGTAGCCACTCACTTTACCACTAGGCCTACACACCCAGACACTTACTACTGGATGAATCATCCCAGCATGTGTTATATATAATACGCCATAGTAGGTATTTTAAGAGGAATGCTCACTCTTTAAGCATTCTAACAAAAATATATATATCTTGGCTGGACACTGTATTGTAAAATAATGATATCTGGCAATAAAACAGACCTGCAAGAAAATAAGTATTTGTAGTACAATTTGGGACCCAGTATGCTAACACTACAGATCTGAACTGATGTTAAGATTTTCACTTGAACAGGCCAAAATTGAGCAGTAATCAATTTTATCAGAACATCAGTGTTCTTTCAATCCCTGGCATAGCTTTACTGCCCAGCAGCTAGCAGGATTACTGAATGTTTCCACAGATTGGCTGAAGAAGAAACAGTAAATTGACTGTATATCTAACTATTTATATCTATCTATATCTATAATGGTGTTTCTCAAACTGAATTCCTTGTAACCCTAAGGGTTCCACAAAGAGGTCTAAAGATTAGATTAGGTTAGGTGTGTATTAAGTGCCAAAGCAACTAAAGCTAAAGATGTCAGCATATTGTGTCTGCAGTTTTGTGTATTCCTTATATGGTTTGAAGAATGAAAAACCCAAGTTTCCAGGAGAAAAAAATTATGCAACCCTTTCCTGAGACCAACTGACTCAGTTGGTCTCAGGCATCACTATTCCTTATTGTGCAGTCTTCTTAATGTTTTGTTGCAATCTCTCTCTCTCTAACATTTTTGTCAACTTTCTTTTATCAAATATTATTTGTTTTGATATTTGGTTTAAGTATAGGAACTAGGTTCCTGTCCTCCACACTTCGACACGTGAAACAAAAGTTTCAATCA
This sequence comes from Mastigoproctus giganteus, assembly GCF_048544385.1. Lineage (NCBI taxonomy): Eukaryota > Metazoa > Arthropoda > Arachnida > Uropygi > Thelyphonidae > Mastigoproctus > Mastigoproctus giganteus. Next base: position 218,809,025 of record NC_143581.1, on the reverse strand, counting down.
TATAGATTTACAACTGATATATATACAAAGCTGCAACAAAATTCATACCATGTAGTTACCACCACAGATATATTCCTTGCCTAGATGGCTACTGCACTGAACCTCAAATGGTTTGTGGCTTCTGGAAATCTGGTTGGTTTGGGATTTTTTTTTTTTTTTTTTTTTTAGGAGCATTAGCAACTAAGGCCATATTGCTCCGGGGATATGCGGTGGTCATTCCCTGACCTTTCCACATCCTCCATATTTGATGGTCACTGGCTCAAACCCCGGTCTAATCAAGAAGTGTGTGCTACGCACTTATTCTGGAAATCAAGATGTTGAAACCTCACTTATAGAAAAACTAAAAGCAAATTATAAGAAGCACTGGAAAGCATCTCTAGTATAATTCTGGAACAGTGGGCCAATACTACAGACCTGAACTGATTCTATAAGATTTTCATTTGGGCACTTGAAATTTGAGTGGCAACCAGTTTCATCATAACAGTGGTATTGCAATCTCAGAAGTGGTTTTGTTGCCTAGCAGCTAACACTGAATGCAGAAATACATAAAATTCTTAAATGATTTCAATGATGGATTAAAATATAACCTCCCCTTCAACTTTTAATACTTTTCTGTGTAGGAAAAATTAATGTATAAGGAGTAAAAGGAACACAACCTTTGTTATGTGCTTAACTAATTCTTTTCCCCCATACATCAATTGGTTGCTCATTTAGATTCATCAATACATTATTCACAATTTATACACATCAATACATTACATTATTCACAATTTATACACATCAATACATTACATTATTCACAAGTCAGCATAAGTTTGCTAATAGAGGCCACTATCATATAATGAGAGACCAGTAAATCTTGAAACAGTTATTACATAAGAGTATGCTGAGTCTTGAACAAACAGAAAGTTCACTTTTCAGATGCTCTTTGTATAAAATAAAATTAGCAAGTTATGTTGATTCAATGACAGTAGTAGAATCTCTATGCAAGAATAAGCCTAAGCTCCTTCATGGCCAGTTGCCCACCATTACAGGAGGAACAGAGGTATCCCAGCAACAGAAACCGAATACAGAAATACAAACAATTCTTATAGTCTCAAGTTCAAAAGTAGGATTTTATAATAAAATTCCTCCATAGCACTTCATGTGTAAGGGAAACAAATGAAGTTGTATTTCCTATACAAAACCATTGTATTCCAACATTGCATTAATGCAAACTAGCAGCAGCATAAGATGGTTCAAACATGGCATGGAAGAAAACAAATAATAAGTGGTGGGAAGAATTTTTAGTTTCAGGTGCATGGCCAGTAACATTTATAAATACTTTACTAACAGATATGATAAATAATCACCTGAAGAGAAGCAAAGAATAGAAATGATAACTATACACATGAATTACATTATGTCATATTAACAGTTGCAAAATTATATACAGAATCAAGTAAAAAAAAAAACACTGCCTATTTCATTTGTCTATCCATCCTAAATAATTGTTCCAATTCTTCTTTAAATTTATTCAATCTATCTACTTTCATGAATTAAGGTAGAAGTTAGTTCCAACAATAAATTAATTTCTGGCTAAAAGCAAATTTCCACATACATGTCTATCCCACACAGATGTGCACAGATTCATAAACTGCAACCATTCTTTTATAACTTAAATTCGTGCCCCCTGTGTGTGTGTGTGTGTGTGTGTGTGTGTGTGTGTGTGTGTGTGTGTGTGTGTGTGTGTGTGTGTGTGTGTGTGTGTGTGTGTGTGTGTGTGTGTGAACGCACGCGCACACGTGAGTGCTCGTGTTTTCTGAGAAGAGATGCCATCGGCATTTACTCAAACCATTTAAAGACTTATTTAAACTATTCAACCAAGTCTCCTAGCAATGCCAAGTTTCCAGATTCTGTAATTTGCTCATGAACTCATGTTTTCCTTGATAAGAGTATCCTTTTATGCCCTTGACTAATCTTACTGCTTTTCTCAGCAATTTTTTTCACCTGTTTCAACAGATTTACATCCTTCCTAAAATGAGACTTCCAAACCTTGTACACAGTATTCAAGATATAGCCCAACGACTGCTTCTTTCTCCCTGTATCAACTTTATTTCCCTAATAGCAAAATTCCTGCATATCACTGAAGGAACCCTATGATCTGTCCTAGTAGCTTGTCAGCAATATTCAAAGAAATTTATGTTGGACTATAAAATTATCCCAAGGTTTCTTTCATCCTCTGCTACTTTGAGTGTGGCACTACCCAATTAGTATGTTATCCTGGGATTACTGTTACCTATGTGCAGTACCTTACATTTATAGATCTTAAATTTTAATTGACACTTTCAGTCCATCTGCTTAATTAACCATCCTTGCCCACCTTTGTATCATGAGCAAACTCAGATATTAAAATTGATATGCCTTCATCAATATTGTTAATAAATATTGAAAATTGTAAGGGGCCTAAGCACTGAACCTTGAGGGATAACGACAGGTTGACCCCAGGGGCTTACATCTGGTGAGTATGAGCTTGGCACACCCAGGGTCCTGAGCTGGATATCATTCTTCTCTTTCTTGATGATTCCCTTCTACTTCTCTCTCTCTCTCTCTCTCTCTCTCTCTCTCTCTCTCTCTCTCTCTCTCTCTCTCTCTCTCTCTCTCTCAGGACAACTCAGAATTTTTTTGGCTGGTGCAACATAAGCCTCAGGCTTCCTTGTACCATATGCATAATAATAATAACCAGCTGCTGTTTTCTGACTCAACCATCCCTTCATCCATAACAGTAACTTGTCCTTTATATGATCAAAATTAGTTTTGCATCCAGTGTCTTTATAAAAGATGAGAGCTGCTTGGGAAATAAAACTTTCAGCTGTTCCTACAGTACAGCTGATCTCTTCACAGTAGCTTGAGTGGTCAAGCAAGATCTTCCCTTAACAAATCCATGTTATGAGTGCCACATACCTGCATTCCTGTCAAGATGACTTTGCATTACTTCTTTATCCACTGGCTCCATTATTTTCCCTGGAACAGAAGTCAAGAGCTTACAGGTCTATAATTACTCACTTTACCCTTTAATTGCCCTCTTTGAATAGGAGAGACATTTACACAACTCTGATCTCTAGGGGTCCACCCATGAATCCACAGATGTACTCATAATCAGGTTTGTTTTTTGAAGGTCAGTTTACCTCTTTTGCTGCTTTTTATTGTAATTGGATATATTCCATAAGTCCCTGTTACCTTATTTACTTTTAGCTACAATAATATCTATTCCACCTTCTTCTCGGTTATCATAAAATCATTTAACTCCCAGTTATAATTAGGTATACTTCTAGTATCCCCTTCCTTAAAAATTCCTTCACATGAAGAAAAATATTTATTCAGTTTGTCAGCAACATATAGAATCATCAGTAGTTATGCCAATCATATCAAGCAGATCAATGTGATAAATAGCAAAGAATCCCTTGCTATTTTTCTTTGCCTTCTCAGACAACTTCTAGTAATCATGCCTAATTCCCTATAGTAACTATTGCAGATTAGTTTATACTTACTGTAGGCTGTTTTCTTGTTATGGGGGGTTTGATGGCGCATAAGCTGGTGTGGCTATAATGTGCCTACTAACTGTAGGCTTCTGTGTCCTCCAATAATTTCTAATTAGTCCATGCATTTTTTCTTCTCTACCACTCATCTAATCAGTTAATCTAACATCCATTCAGGTCTAAACCTTGTATAATATCTCTTACTTGATATAAAAACATTAGTAGCATCTACAGTTACTTCCCTGAATGCTTCCCATTTAGAATTGGAGTTGTGTAACATCAGTTGGTCCCACTGAAAAACATTTAAACATGCTTAAGACCATTACAGTCACCTTTCAGAAGCAAAATCCCTTCCATTTACAGTAGTTACATCTTTAAATGAATCCCACATCAATACACTATGATCACTATTGCCTCACTGTTTCTTTATCTGAAGATTCCTAATGCATGAAGAGTCTGCTAATAATCGGATAAAGAATATTGCTTTCTCTTGTTGCCTCTCTAACCTAGTGGTATAGAAAACAGTCACCCAATAAATCCAGAAAAGTTCTACTAGTGAGTGAATGACCACGCCACATTTACAATCAATACCTGAAAGTTAAAATCTCCATAATAAGGCTTGATTTACTGGTGCACTCTGTTTGTCTGCATAGCTGTTCATTATACTCATCCCTGTCACAATCTTTCAGCCTATAACATATTCCCACTCTCATTTTTGTTTTCCCAGTGCTTATGCCAACCCAGAATGGCTAAATATTACACTGGAAATCCATATCAATTGAGTACACTGCCTTAGATTCTATGTGCTTCTTAAGCACAGAATCTTAATTCCTCTATCCTACATCCTGTCTGTCCTTTTTGTGCACATTGTACTCACCATATTGAAATTCTGCACCCCCTTTTCCTAAGTGACATAATGTTTCTTATATCCCTATTATGTCTGAAATTGATCTCAATTTCACTTCTAATTACACATACTTCCATTAAAGTATTAATCTGTTCTCCTCCTCCCCATGTAATGGCTTTTTCATAATGAGGATAGATTATGTCTTACATATACAGCCATAAAATCCTGCATGAAGGCTTTTCCCTGTTCTTTTAATACCTCTATAAAGTATAAGGAGCAGATATAATAAAAGAAACATAATTATACTGTTTATATCCAATGACATGAAGAAATATACAAAATTTGGTTTCGATGATTTATTATAAAGAAACTTACACCATGTTCCATTATCTTCTCAGGAAACTTCTGTAACATTAGCAAAATTAGGCGACAGTGTTCCATTGTATTATCACTACTATCTAAAAAGATCATTTTGAAATGCACAAATTAGCACACAATGACTCTATAAATATTGTCAAATAAAAATAGATTACAGAAGAAAAATCCAGTTTCTTTTTGTTTTAAGCAATCACATTTTGGAAGCTGCTGAAACTATTAAGAGTAATTTCAATAAGGTTTGACAGGGAATCATGGTTTTAAGACAATTATAATAACAGCAATACAAAAAAGTAACTCTAGAATTTTTTTTGTTTTAAGAAGTTAGTTCATAAATTCTCTGCATGTGGGACACAATGTAGCAACAAAGAATTAAAGATATAGGGCATGAGTACTAGATGTGATACTGTGTTCACTGACATATTTGTATCTCTTCTTTTTTACAATATTTTAGGCCCTAAAAGCACAAGATAGTAAAATTATGCAAATATACAAAGGGTACTAGGAAAGTTTTGCAATATGACGCAACAATGAATCACAGGAAGCTGCTTGTTGCTGCATGTTGAGACATGTTCATACGTGCATAGTAGCCGCCGCGCCAAGTCGATGGGCTCAGTTATTCATTAGTAGTGAGAGTGTAAAGTGCTTGCGATGGCATCGTGGTCACGAAATGAGATAGGACAGTTTTGCGGTATAATTTCGTGCGTGGTTTAACCATAGACCACTGCTTAGAAGAAATGACTCTTGCACTAGATGATGATTGTCCACATCGTACAACGATATTCAGGTGGTATAGAGAATTCCATAGGGGAAATTTCACTCTGGAGGATTTTGAGAGGCCGGGAAGGCCACGAACGTCAGTTACGGAGGAAAACATTACTGCTGTGAGGAAAATGCTTGACGAAAACAGGCGAGTGACCTACCAACAGATACAGGATACTTTGGGCCTAAATGCACCAGCAATTCGTTCGATTCTGCAAGATCATTTGCACGTGAAGAAACTTTGTTCTCTCTGGGTGCCGCATCAACTGACTGAAGAGCAGATGACACGACGTGTGACTTGGTGCCGGGAGATGTTAAAAAAAGTTTGATAAGGGACAATCTCGGTATGTGAACAACATCGTGACAGGTGACGAGACTTGGCTGTACTATTACGATCTGCCGACCAAGGCTCAAAACAAAGTTTGGGTCTTTGATGATGACGACACACCCGTAATTGTCAGAAAATCCCGATCTGTAAAGAAGAAAATGATAGCTGTATTTTTCAAATCGAGTGGAATTGTGGAACGTGTCGTTTTGGACACGCAGAAGACAGTCACAGCTAAGTGGTATACTGAACAATGCCTGCCTAAAGTCATTGGATCTATGAAGAACCTGCGGCCAAAGTCAAGAATGGACACCTGGTACCTCCATCACGATAATGCTCCAGCTCACCGCGCCAAAGCCTGCACCGAATATCTGACCACGACAGGATTGAAACTTCTCGAGCACCCTCCCTACAGTCCAGACCTTGCTCCCTGCGACTTTGCACTGTTCCCGCATGTGAAAATGAAGCTAAAAGGGAGGCAGTTTTCCAGTGATGAGGACCTTCTACGGGCTTGGGACAACGAGTGTGCTTTACTCCCTAGTGAAACTTGGCAGAACTGGTTTAAAGATTGGTTTCGGAGGATGGAGAGGTGTATTGAATGTAGAGGAAATTACTTTGAAAAAATTAAATAAACAAAGCTGTATTGCAAAACTTTCCTAGTACCCTTTGCATTTTGCATGAAAACTCCACCAATATAAATAAATTATAAAAAATATATTACAGTGAAATTTAAAAAAAAAATACTACTGGCTTTATATAACAAATGAAAGTACAATTTAAATTTATGTATAATAGTGGAACTGTTCCATCCCTTTTTATTACTGAAAGCTTGTGAAAAAGATCAGACTTTTCACATGGTTTCAGTTTTCCCACAATTAACCAACTTTTGCTTATTGACAACTTGCTGCCCAGGTACTACCATCAAATAGCCTGCACTCTATGAAAAAGAGTATTAATTTAAAATGAGTATCACTACCATGACAGTTATCTCAGTAGTAAGCCACTACAAGGAATTGGGCATACAAACAAACATAAATAGGAAAATTATGTGATAGGGAGAACATCACAGTTTAGAAAAACCGGTCTACACAAATCAGCATTTCAAGATAAACAAAATTACCTAAGGAACTCATGAAAGATATAATGTATAAATTTAATATTTCTTATCCACTGAAGTTATTCAATTATTATCTGACTTATTTATTTTGTTTAAAATTAATACAACTTACCTGCCACTGAGAGTAAAATTTTATGCTTGACTTCCACAGATAAATGTGAAAAAAGTTCTAAAAAATAAAAAAAGTAATTTTAATACAAATAAATCATAGGTCATAACTAAAGAGAAATTGGATTTTTAAAATGTAAATTTCTAATTTTAATATTTAATAAAAAATAAATAGAAATAAAAATTATAGAAATAAAATTTATTTCTATAATTTGAAAAAAGCTTGTTTATCTAAACAAAACTGAAAATTGCATTTTCCTTACTTGTAGGACAAACATAAATTTTGTTTGTATGTGATGGGAAAAAATTATTTTTATAACAGACTAACATTCTAACTAACCGTATTCTGCTGTGGTCAACCCAAATCAAAAAAATTATTAAATAATGTAGTGTTTGAAAATCAGTCTATCTACTGCACAATTGATTTTCTCCATTATACTTTTCTTTGCATATTAAGGCGCTTTCATTACCACAAAATAATGGCAACAACAATTAAAAGATATGTGACATCAATACTTCACATCTGAGAGGTTTGTATATTCTAGATTGGTTTGCAAGTAGATAAGAAGAAAAAGTACAGTTGGTTGGTAAAGGTAGAGTTGCAGGCATGTCCTCAAGCAGAAAAAAGGCTTTACAGAAGCCTGTGTTTCCTTCCAGGCTAAACAATACAGTCATGGAGAACACAAATGCTGAAAAGGCATAATGCATTCACTAAGTGAGCCCAAATATGTAAAATGTGTGCAGTATTCACTAAACAAGCATTTATGCCTAATATAAACTTCACAGGAATAATTGTTCAAAGATAAGAGAACAGGCAAATGTAGACCAAAATTTGATGCTGAAAGTACACAGATTTAAAAAATAAAATTAAAAAACTGTCTGCCTATATGCAGTCTGCTTAATACAATACGAAAGCATAGAGAGAGAGAAAAAAAAACATCTTAATGATTTAATCTTAGAATTAGAGTGAGCTTATATCTTTTTTTTTTTGCCATTTAACTCATTTGTGATACACATAATGAGCAGAAGGCCAAACATCTCGTACTCTTCCATTGGCTTCTCTGCAAACCAGTTTTCAAGCCTCTTGTCTAATGTATCGATAGCTATTTTACTTCCTTCTTCAGAGTAAAAATTAAAAACAGTTATAAACTGTGAAGTATATTAGTGATCACAAAAAATAAAATATGAAAAGTAAAATTGTATAAAGGTGCTCACTACCTGTTTGGGCAGGACAGAAACATATGCCTACTGTCCTTACTGCTAACTTAGAAAGGGACCACCTTTAGATTCCTTCCTATGCCCAGCAGTAAGGGAAGTACATGTGTTTCTCTCCTGCCCCAGTAGGTAGCAAGTACCTTTCTTTTATATCACCATTTAATTTGTAGTGCTAATGTCTCTAAATACTTTTACATTTTTTTCGTATTTTTATTTTCGGCCAATAACATAGTTCACACTTTATAGTTAATTTAAATCTGCCTCTAAAGAAAGAAGCAAAGTGGCTCCTAATATGTTAGACAAATTTATAATATCTTTTTCAAATTCTAAATCAATAACTTCTGTTCCGCCAAACTGCATTCATCTTTAAATGACAGAAAGGTGGTTCTAAATGCCTTACCTCAAAATATTAATAAGCAAAACTAAATAAAATAGTTATTTTTTTTATGGTCCACTGGTATTTTAGATATCCAATTGCTTTAATGCAACAATTCAGTGACTATAAACAGTTACTTGCCATCCACAGCCAGTAAACTGTAATCAGATATCCATAAATGTCACTCTAGGGCTTCTAAGATTGAACAAAAGTTGCACCACAGCCTCACTATTAGGATGTTCCTTTTTAGCAGTTTACCAACTTCAACAAATGAAGTACCACATCTCGTAATAACTTAATAAGTCTAAATATCAATAGCCTCAAAGAGGATATGCAATACTAACTCCCCATGATGTATGAAAATAAATTTATTCTGTACATTTAGGTTACTTGTTGACTGATTCTCTACTGCTCTGTGTCAATAAACTTTCAGTACACCCTAATCCTTTTTCTCGAGCAATACATTAAATGTAAAATGGGAATTCAGAAAACATTCGTCATTAAAAAAAGGGGAAAGAGAAACTTTCTTTGCACAAACATTATTCTGGGAAATCTATCTACAGTATTAAGAGTAAGATTATATGGCACCAGAGTGGATGATATGGCAGTTGTACAGTGAAAATGTCAGAAGAGTAATCAAAATAATAACTCAGTCATTTACTACTAAATTTTTGATTACTGGTAGTTTACATTTCTTTACATAGAAATTAAACTTTACCTCTTAAAAACTCCATGGTGCCCTCTCGAGATTCAAATCGCAAAGCATGTGTAATTGTTTGCATTTCTGTTCTCAATGTAGGTTCCTGAAGAAAGACTTTAATCCTGAAAGACATAAATATTGACTGCTAATTTATAAAAAAATCAAATTTTATTTATATAAATAATATATTTATTTAATTAGAAAATTTACATAATTAGCATTTTACATACTTTTTTTGATTTTGTAATATATCACAAAGAGGAGGCATTTTTATCCATGTTGGCATCATTAATACTGAACAATGAAAATACTGAAAAAAATATGGAAGAAGTTCCATACTAGCCATATTATTATAAAGGGGAAAAAAATGAAATTTACAAAATTTACTTTGTAAATTTCATTTTTAAAAATTTATGAAATTTACTTTGCTGTTGCATCAGAAAAATCTACCATTTTTCTGATGCAACAGCAAAGCAAATCCTAACAAAATCTTTCATAGAATATGTGAAAGTAATCTCTTATAGTAAAGTAACAAAGAGAAATCACAATTTGCTATAACTACAGGCAATTGGTTGGTTGGATATTTTTTGGCACGTCTGCTTTGGTTACAGTTCACACAGTTTGTATAGTTTATTGTGTATCTGTAAAAATGTGTATTCCCAGCTGATTTGCATGCTATGCAAGCTAAACCTAGAACAATTTAATTAGCTGTTGATTGACAAATATTTCTAGTTCTCAGGAATCATAAAATATAAAGCAAGGACAACTTTCAGATTTTTTTAAGGTTATCTTGGCTGTTAGATGTCATGGCTATATACAAGTAGAGATTGATCATAAGAGTCTTGTGCAATTGTCACCATCTTAATCCAACCTCACACCCTCAGATTAGTTTTTTAAGGGATCACATAAATTTCATGGTTTATTCTACATGTACCATGCAAGATGAACTAAGAAATTGCATTTTGGAAGCTGCTGAAACTATTAAGAGGTTTTTTTTTTTTTTTTATGAAAACCCCAAACACGAGAGGTATTAGAACCTATAGTACTTAGTATCATGCTTGGATTGAAGGTTGAGAAGATGAAAGAAGATATTTGTTGACATTAGACTTGAACTTCTGTAGACTGTAATTTTCAGGAAATACATATAAAGGAAGGTTGTTCCAGAAAACGGCAGTTGAATGAATAAACGAGGAAGATGTAAACTTGTTTCTGCGAGTTTGAAGTTGGACAGTAAATGGATATTGGCGGCACGTGTTCGGATTGTTTTGAAAGAGAGAGTGGAAATTATAGAAGCCAATTCAGAAGAACAGTTCCCATGGAAGTATCTGTAGAAAAGGCATGCAGCAGAAACAGTACGTCTATGAGACAGCAAGTGAAGAGACTCTTTTAGAGAGGAGTCATTAATTAACCTAACTGCCCTCTTCTGAATGGAATCTAGAAGCCTGAGAGAGGTTTTGGGGGCACTGCCCCAGATGTGGGGACAATATTCCATGGTAGGGTGGATTTGCGATTTGTACAGAGTCAACAGGTGTTTGGAAGAAAAGTAATGCCGAGAGCGAAAGAGAAAATCAAGTTTTTTAGATGCAGAGGAAGGAATATTTGAAATATGCTTGTGCCAAGAGAGATTAGAAGTCAGAGTAATCCCCAAAAGAGATATATCATTTTGCCTAGAAATTGGAGTGTCACCAAAGATAAGCATAGGAGCAGAAGAATCCTTTTTGCGAGATATAAGACAAGACTGAGTTTTAGAAGGATTGAAATCAACTAAGTTGTCTTTGCCCCACTGGAGAATTACCTGGAGATCGGCATTTAAGGAATTGGTAGCAGATATTCGAGAGGTTGAAACTCATTGAGCAGGGCAAAGTTTCTCAAATTGGAAAGTGGAATGCAATGTGCTATCATCGGCAAAACTATGGATAGGATTTCCAGTCAATGGAAGAAGGTCATTGATATACAAAAGGAAAAGAGTGGAGGAAAGAACTGAACCTTGGGGGACACCAGCATTAGTGGAAAAGTTAGAAGACAGAGAGCCATCTACCATCACCCTCAGTGAGCGATCAGAGAGAAAACTGGATAACCAATTACAAAAAACAGTTGGCAAACCATAAGATGGGAGCTTGTTTAGGAGACGTTTATGCCAAACACGATCGAAAGCCTTTGAGATGTCAAGAGCAACTGCTTGTGTTTCCCTGAACTTTTCCATTGAATTTGTCCATAAATGGGTAACATAAGCCAGAATATCACCAGTGGATCGACACTGACTGAATCCATACTGGCAATCGTTGATCAGACAGAAGGTTTCTAGGTAGTTTAAGAGTTGGCGGTTAATTGATTTCTCCATTACTTTAGAAAGAGTAGAAGTAATTGCAATGGGATGATAATTGGATGGGAGGGATTTGTCACCCTTTTTAGCAACTGGCTGGATATGAGCAAATTTCCAAGCAGAAGGAAAAACACCTTTGGAATAAGAAAGTGAAAAAAGGTGGCAAAGAACAGGAGTAAGTTCAGGAGCACAGGTTTTGAGAACAAGTGGAGAAATACCATCGGGACCTGGAGCTTTCTTAGCATCAAGATTTGTCAAAATCCTTCTGACATCCTTTTGAAGGAAGACCACAAGAGGCATTGAATGAAGCGTGTTGGGAATGGTGGGATGTGTTTTATCAAGATCATTAATACAGGAGTTGTAAGAAAAATGGGATGCTAGCAGGTCAGTTTTATCCTTGGCTGAAGTGACAACAGAACCAACTGGTTTTGACAGAGGTGGGAGCAGAGATGAGCAAAAGTTGCAGCCAATAGCTTTGGCAAGAGACCAGAATGCTTGGCTACCATTAGGGCAAGAAGCAAGTTTTCTACTCTTAGCCTGTTCAAAATCTAGTTTGGACTGATTAATAACTGCTTTACAATTGTTGTGAGCTTTGGTGTAGGCAGAAAATGAAACTGAAGATTTGGAAACAAGCCAATTATGATATGCAACGTTCTTCTCTTGAACAGCCTTAACACATTTATTGGAAAACCAAGGTTTAAATAAAAAAATTAGGTTTACATAAAGTAGTTTCAATAAGGCTTCAATGTGAATTGTGGATTTGTCACACTCAACGCTGCATTTAAAAAAAAAAATGGAGGTCACTTTGAATAGTTGCTTTTAGAGATTTATTTCAGTTTCTCTTTTTTTAAGAAATCACATTTTGGAAGCTGTTGAAACTATTAAGAGTAATTTCAATAAGGCTTGACAGGGAATCATGGATTTGTCATGCTCAATGCTGCATTTAAAAAAAAAACAGGAAGTTACTTTGAACAGTTGCTTTAGATGTTTCCCCTTAAATTTCCCCACCCCTAAATTTTGTAATTTATGATTAACATTTAATTTTTCAAAAATAAATACTTTTAAAAATGTTTATAGGAATTTTTTTGCTTATTTTTAGCTATAGAATATGCCCCTATATTTGTTCTAGGAAATTAATCTCTTGAAAATTTGAACATCCCTTTGAAACACCCTGTATAATCTCTGCAACTGAATCAAATGTTTGAAAACCTAATTACAAAGTAATGCAACAGCAAGTAGTGGGAGTCACTATTCAGTAAGTTATTGGTGAGGAGTAGGCATGCTAAGATGGATTACAACAAGTTCTTAAAACACAAAAAAAGTAGAAAGAAATTCTTTTCTTATGTTATCAGTAAAAGGAAAGGAATCAACCATATTAGTCCATATGATATTTGTGGTAAAAACATAGACGATTCTGAAGCAGTTGATAAACCAAATGAATATTTTTGCATTCACATGTGAGGAATGTTTTTAAAGTTGACGATACCATAATCTAGCAAATACAAATTGGGAGTGTGATTTTATTATAACCTTGCTCTATTCCATTCACAGAGGCTAGAAGCAAGGTTATTACAATTAAAAGTGAACAGTGCAACAGGAGTTGATGAAATCTACCCAGTATTATCAAAAGAAGTACCAAGAGATGTTCACAAACCTTTAACAGTAATAATCAGAACATCATCCCTGGATTCAGGAAAAGACCCTATAGATTAGAAATGGGCAAATATCTACTATTCATAAAGACAGCTCGAATTATGAAATAAGCACTGACCTCTGTGCCAGGAAAATTACAGAGTCATTAGTTAAGGATGCAGTACACATCATCTAGACAGGTATGGTATTACAAGGGAATCACAGCACAGCTTTGTTAACAGCACATCAGGACCGACTAATCTAATTAGCTACCATGAGGTTGTCAGTAAAGAACTGGATAGAAGGAATAAAAATTACTGGATAGAAGGAATGATTGAAATCATTTACTTAGATTTCAGTAGAGATTTTGATACAATTCCATATGAATGACTGTATAAATTGGAGCAATTATTCAAGGACAAGTTACTACTATTGATAAAGGGATGGTTAAGTGGTAAAAGACAGAGTAGTTTAGTTAAAAATGGCCACTGCTCTACATGGACTGGAATGAGTGGGTTCCACAGGGTTGCCTTACTGTTTCTAATATTCATTAATAATACTGATGTAAATATTAAAAGTTTAATATTTACATATGATGTAAATATTAAACAGGTGGTCAGATGGCTGATGATACAAAAATGCAGTTAATGACAGTAATCAAGGTAAGCTACTTCAACAGGATTTAGATAAATTATTTGGATTGGCTGAGAAATGGAAGCTGAAGTTAAACACTGCAAAATGCAGTCTTGCATTTGGGTAGCAGTAATCCTAGAGTAAAATACCACTTGGGTTCCACCAAACTCCAGAGTTATAGATAATGAAAATGACTTAGGAGCAACTAATTATACAATCTGACATGAAGTTTTCTGAATACTACAGACAAGCTGCTAGGACAGCTTGTGGAATTTTGTCAATGATATAGAATAACTTTATCAATAAGAAATAAAAAGGTGATTATTGCATTATATAAAGCGATGGTTAGGTCACATTTTTAATATTTAAATTTATTTTCATGCAGGCTTGGAAACCCCATTTTAGGAAATGGTATGAACATGTTTGAAAGGATACACAGAAAAGTAACAAAACTAGTTAATGGCAAAAAGGATTATTCTTATCGAGTGGGACTTGAGTTTTGTAAGCTACAGTGTTTAGAAACTATGCATCTGCAAGGTGACCAGGTGTTTAAGGCACTGAAAGGTTTTTGTAAATGAAATACTGATGGAATTGTTATAGTAACTCACATAATATATGCAAAGAGGGCATAAATTTAAATTGAGAGGGGATAACTGTAGACTAGACTACATACCCAAAAATTTTCCTTTAGTCAAAGAGAGAGTTTGGCTGTTGAATGAACTCCCACCTACCCTTGTGGAGGTTGGAAATTTATATAAATTTAAGGATATTTGATAAATACTTAAAGGAAATAGGTAAATGAAATGGGTAAAGTAATATTGGTAATAGTTTATTTGATGTTATTTTTTAAATTTTATTTGTTTTTAATTTTTTTTATTTAATTTTATTTTTTTATTATTTTATTTTTTTTTCTGGCTGGTTCGACATAAGCTTGCTTGCTTCTTTGAATTGCTTTGACAATACTGTTATTAATACTAACAGGAAATCATGTTTTATTGAAGCAAAGTTTAAACTCCACTTTGAAGAAAGTCTTAAGTTTAATTTTTACTCCAGTTATAGAAAGTATTTCCATACTGTGAACTTAGCAACTGTTCTGAACATTCCAAAGACAATTCATGTCTAGTTAACTTTCATTCTGATGGAAAGGAGAACCTTCAACCAGGTAGCAATGATAAATTCACTGAACCACAGAAGCTCATTAATACTGGTTTTACATAGTTTTTTTTAACAGTACTGAACTTTTTTTTTTACCAAGATATATAAATACAGTGCTCTTCATTAAAATAAACTTAGAATAGCCCATATTTAATAATATAATTAATAAAGTATTAACATTTTCGTGATTATAATGCTTTGGTTCATTGATAAACACCATAAGGAGTATACTTACAGTTCTTCAAGATAAAGAGCAGCTTCTGCAATATTTCCACTTTCCTTTGCCATACAATAGGCCTCATACTTAAAAAAAAAAAAAAAAAAAAGGCAAATTTAGGAGAGAAATAACTGTTTAGGAATAGTATATCAAAGAATTAATCTGAAATTAACACATTGTTTAATGTCATTAAAATAAACTATAGGGTTCCATAATGGTTTTGCGTTGTGTGCTAATACTGCAGTATCAACTTTTTAGACCACTTCACACCCAACTCCATTATAGGGGACCACTTCATTTACTGTTTGTATGTAAATAAATAAATTTTCTCTTTATATTCTGGGACAATCAAATAACATCAGAGGAGTCCACAAGGTAGATAATATAAGAACAACATCACAGTATTTAGTAATCACACGGGCAGGAACTGTGGTCACTTGTATTTCTGTACCCTTGCACCTGACTCAGCTGTGGTTTCCCAATAGGCTTACAAACATAAACCAAGTGCTATAGCTGTTGTTATTTGGTTTTTAGGAGCATTAGCAACTAAGGCCATATTGCTCCGGGGATATGCGGTGGTCATTTCCTGACCTTTCCGCATCTTCCGTATTTAGTAGTCATGGGCTCAAACCCCGGTCTAATCAAGAAGCGTGTGGTACACACTACTGCTCCTGCCCACCTGGCTACGGAGGCACCACGTGCTATAGCGGCATAAGAGTTAGAAAACATACAGGGATGTTATACTGGATTTGTACCACCAGCATACCACCCCTGTATATTTGCTGATGGTATGCTGGATTCATTTTGCCATGGAACCTTAAGTGGTGGGTTCAGTCTGGTTTGTTTGTTATTTGGTTTTTAGGAGCATTAGCAACTAAGGCCATATTGCTCCAGGGATATGCGCTGGTCATTCCCTTCAGTCTGGTATGTTGTATTAGGAGCCAGAGATAGATTTTTAAAATCAGGTGATAAATAAATCACCTACCATTATTCTGCAAAATGTCAGGTGAGTTGAGGCTTTTGAAATATGTTTACGTGATCTTACACTTTGAAATTAACTTAGGATACATGGTTCTTTAGGAATTTTTCTAAGTTGTCATAGAAAAATTCTTTAGGAATTTTACTATGAAACTTAAGATCATATGGCATCAATTTATCCCATCTTGTAAATTACATATGTTCTATGATTAGGATGTCTCTTTTGCAGGATGAAAAACTTGAACATCAAGGAGGAAAACTTTGTACTTGTCCATGAACAACTAACTTAGACACAGTGTGAGACAATGTGAAAAAAAATTTCTCCCATTCCGAGGAAGTGTTTTTCAGCTTTGGCTGGTGACAAATTAACACTGAGCCTTTTCTACACTAAGTGAGACAGCAGTCATTCTTACCCTCGGCTGTATCTAGCTAATTGAGTGCCCAAATGTTTAAATAAAATTATTTGTGCCAATGGGATAGTTTGAAAACCCCATATACATTACTATAAAACTGTCCCAAGTGCCACAAATGATATAACTTTTTTCTTCCATTGCATGTTCATCCCCCACATACATATATACTGTGTTTGTAGAAGAATAAGAGAAATTTACCTCAACATGATATGTAGAACACTTCCGTATGCTACTTTCCAGAAATTAAAACAAATATAACATTACTGCAAAATGATTACAGTAAAAAATAATACACTGAAAATAATTAAAACACAATTAAAAAATTAAAGTCTAATGGAAATTTTGAAAAACGATTTTCCTTCCTTACATTATCTTATCCATTTAAAGAAGGAAAATTGTTTTTCAAAATTTGCATTAAACTTCTTTTAATTTTTTAATTGTTTTTTTAATTATTTTCAATTTATTATTTTTTACTGTAATCATTTTGAGTTAATGTTATATTCGTTTTAATTTCAGGAGAATAGCAAATGGAAGTGTTCTGCGTATCATATTGAGGTAAATTTCTCTTATTCTTCTACAAATATTAAAATCAACAAAGAACGCACTGAGCATCACAGCTCTGGTTTATACTAAAAAATATATACTGTGTGTATGTGTGCATATATATATATATATATATATACCAATGATCAAAATGTAACAATTCCATTTATTTAATGTAAACAAATGACAATAAACATTGTCACAACAAATGTTCGCATACTAATATCAATTTTAAATTCATGTCTAATACAGTATCAGGCAGGATATCAATGAATGTGCTTCAGAGAAAAAATACCTTTGCATTAGAGGATAAAAAAAATTAAATCTTCTTCTTAAGGAATAATTATAAAGAGGAATGTGCAATCTTTATCAATTTACATTATGTATACACTGGTGTTCAAAGAAAGTGCAACACCAATTAAAATTGTAATTATTGTCTGAATAACGTAAGTATATGGCAATATTTCTTACAGATTGCATCAAGTAAGATTGACACATGTAGTGATGACATATTATTGCATCAGCCGTTACTTTCAGCTATATAAGCACGCTCTGCAGGAGTTGCAGTCATTCCTTACTTGTGTCAGGATGGTGACTTACATGCAGTTGACACCACGAAGAAAGAGTGCTATTGTTGCTTTACGTGAGGAAGGATGTTCTTCCCATCATATTGCTTATAGTGTCTTGTAATCAGTCGATAGTGAGCAGATTTATTTCCAAACTCAAGAAAACCCCAACTGTAAAGCTTCTTCATCTGAGCTGAAAAGAGAATGGGAAACATTCTCTTTTGTTTGAATACAGGAGTGGTAGCAAGTGCAGTAACAGTCAGAAGACACCTCTTCAAAAATGGACTTGTAGTCCACTGTCCTAAGAAGAAGCCCCTTTTCACACAAAAATTAAAATGGCCCAATTAATTTGGTATACGGAGCATGTAAAATGGACCCCCGAGCAGTGAAAGTCAGTTATTTTCTCGGATGAGAAGAAATTCAACCTGCATAGCTCTGATGGGAGACAAATGATTCACTGTAGACGTGGTGAAGAATACCATCAAGACTGTATGGTGTTTACAGTGAAATTCCCTACCAGCCAAATGATATGGGGGTGCATTTCATATTGCGGAGTAGGTCACCTGCAGTTTATAAAAGGTTCCATAAATGCCAATGGATACCTGGCTATATTGGAAAGCAAACTGCTGCCAACCATTAGAGACCACTTCAACCTGCCAAGTAACTGCACCTTTCAGGATGACTCTGCAAAAAGTGTAAGTAGGCACACTTCTGTAGTTACTTTAGCTTCATTTTTGCATTAGAGGTTCAACAGTAATGTGTTTACATTTGTTTCAGTTGAAAAAATGGTTGGAAGAACAGTCCATTAGAACTCTTAGATGGCCAGGAAACAGCCCGAACCTGCATCCTATAGAGAATTGTTGGCATCGTGTGGAATCTGCAGTTGCCAGAAAGAAACCAAAGACCCTTCGTGAACTTCAGGAAGCCATAATTCATGTTTGGAATCACGAACTATCAGTTGACTACTTTCAGAAATTGATCTTGTCAATGACTCGATGGTGTGCTGCTGTCATCGGGGCCAGAGGCAGTTCAACTAAATATTAGTTTGCACCTGTAAACTTTTCATTTTGTTTTCCATTTAAAATGATAAACTGAAGCAAATTGAGGGCTTCTGATAACATTTCAGCCATAATTGTTGTGTTTATCAAAGCTGTTGTATAAAGGTTGCAAATGCTCATTTTGGAATATTTTGAGAATACCTATCAAATATTACTTGCCTTAACTGTTAATAAATGTTTTGTTTATATTTCTTTGTGATGCTAGTCCTCAATGGAACATACCATTGTGAAAAAGGGTTAGAAATGTGAAATTCCTAGGTAATGCACTTTCTTTGAACACCAGTGTGTATATATATATATATATATATATATATATATATTTTTTTTTTTTTTTAACAATATACTACGGAGAAATTCAATTCAATCAATTCCTTGCAAGTAACAACAAGGATCAATATGTTTTGTTTTTGCCACCATTATAACTATAGCAGAGAAAGAAAAAGAACAGGCAACTCAAGAGTCACCCACTATGCCTTCTCTTCCATAGTACTAGTATAGAGTGGGAAGCCCAGTGAGTAACCCTACTGTTTTCTCCTTGCTTTACTCATGCACTTAACAAGCTGCATGATTGGTTACAACAGATATAAAAACCTGGTTTTGCAGAATTAAATGTACTGTTTTGTGCATGTCAGTAAGTCACTGATTATGGAAAAGTTTAACCACAAAATTAATCAGGCATATACAGGGTGTTTCAGTTAAACGTTTTAGAACTTCTAAGAGGGGTAGGGTACATCCTGGCAACTCGAAATCATATAGCAATGTGGGGTCGGAAATGCTTTCCTGAAGCGGTATTGTACACAGAAGTCGTCGTGCGACGTCGTGCAGCACAGATTCGATTTTTGGTCAATGTATGGGCCGGTATTATGGGAGATCACCTCATCGGACCTTACCTGTTACCGTGTCGTCTAACCGGACCTATCTACTTGATCTTTCTGCAGCAAATATTGCCACAACTTTTGAGAGATGATCAGATTTCTGCATCGACGCAACAGACAATGTGGTTCCAACACGATGGAGCCCCTGCCCATTAAGCGGAGATGTTCGTAACTACCTGGATGTCACATTTGGTCAACAGTGGATCGGACGTGGTGGTCCCGTGCGTTGGCCTGCTCGGTCACCCGACCTATCATGTCTTGATTTTTATTTCTGGGGTCATATGAAATCGCTAGTTTATGACACCCCTGTTGACAATGCTGAGGAGCTGGTTGCAAGAATCGCAGTAGCTGCCGAAGAAATTCGAAATTCGCCTGGAGTATTCCAGAATGTTCGGATGTCCATGCGTCGGAGATGTGAGGCGTGCATTGTAGCCCGTGGAAGAAACTTCGAACACTTACTTTAATCCATGTACCTTTTGCTTCTTTTCATGTATTATTAAAACGATTTCTCACTTACGGTCTCTTTTCTTTATGGTGCTTCTGTGTACAACACCGCTTCAGGAAAGCATTTCCGACCCCACATTGCTATATGATTTCGAGTTGTCAGGATGTACCCTACCCCTCTTAGAAGTTCTGAAACGTTTAACTGAAACACCCTGTATACTAGTAACCAGCTCATGCAAGTGCTGTATTACAAGGTATGTGAAATCTTAATGATGAGTTGCATAGCTATAATTTGCAAGATTAAATAATACAGCTGTGGCCTCAGATAAATTATAAGATATCTGCAGGACAATCTTGCCCTTTCACCTGTTTTTATTTATTTATTTTTTTTTTTTTTTGCAGCCAGCAGGATGTAAACTACATAGATAATGTAGTTTTAATTCTCACAGCAGAACTTGCCCTAGTACTGCACTACTTGTCTTTGCCCCTTTGGAGAATTACCTGGAGATCAGAATTTAAGGAATTGGTAGTGGATATTCAAGCAGTAGAAGCTGTTTGTGTAGAGCAAGGTTTCTGAAACTGGAAGGTGGAATGCAATGTGCTAATATCAGAAAAACTATGGATAGGATTTCTGGTCAATGGAAGGTTATTAACATACAAGAGGAAAAGAGTGGGAGAAACAACTGGACCTTGGGGAACACTACCATTAGGGGAGAAATCAGAAGACAGTGAGCCATCTACTATCACCCACAGTGAGCGATCAGAGAGAAAACTGGTTACTCAATTACAAAAAAAGATGGCAAGCCATAAGATGGAAGCTTATTTAGAAAACCTTAATGCCAAACATGATCAAAAGTCTTTGAAATGTCAAGAGCAACTGCTTGAATTTTTGCCAAACTTTTACATTAAATTTATCCATGGATGGGTAACATTAGCCAGAATATTACCAGTGGATCAACACTGACAGAATTTCTCCATTAAGAGTTGGCAGTTAATTGATTTCTCCATTATTTTAGAAAGAGTAGAAGTAAGTGCAATAGGACAATAATTAGATGGGAGGGATTTATCACCCTTTTAGGAACTGGCTGGATATGAGAAAATTTCCAAGCAGAAAGGGAAACACCTTTGAAATAAGAAAGCAAAAAAGGCAACACAGAACAGGAATAAGTTCAGTAGCACAGGTTTTGAGAACAAGTGAAGAAATACCATCAAGACCCAGAGCTTTCTTAGCATCAGAATTGTTCAAAATTCTTCTGACATCGTTTTGACAGAAGGCCACAGGAGGCATTAAATGGAGCATACTGGGAATGGTAGGAGGTGGTTTACCAAGAACGTCAATACACAAGTTGGAAGATAAGCAGGATGCTAGAAGATCAGCTTTATCTTTGGCTGAAGTGGCAATAGAACCATCTGGTCTTGACAGAAGTGGGAATAGAGATGGGCAAAAGGAGTGGCCAATAGCTTTGGCAAGAGACCAGAATGCTCAACTACCAATTGGACAAGAAGCAAGTTTTCTACTCTTAGCCTGTTCAAACTCTAGTTTGGACTGAATAATAACTGCTTTACAATTGTTGCAAGCTTTGGTGTAGACAGAAAATGAACCTGGAGATTTGGATACAAGCCAATTGCAATATGCAACATTCTTATCTTGAACAGCCTTAGCACATTTATTGGAAAACCAAAGTTTAGATGAAAAACAAGATTTTAATGTGGAGTGTGGAATAAAGGATTTCATCCCTACAAGAATAATTTCACTGACAATCTGGGCAAATGTTGACATCAGAAGATATTACTGTAATCCAACCAAGGTAAAGAAATCTTGCAGATCATTCCATTTTGCATTCTTGTAATACCAAACAACTCAAGATAGAGAATGGCCAGAAGAGAAAGGCTCCATTGGAGAAGATGCCAATATACATAATTAAGTGTATATACATAAATAGGTGTCTCAAGCTCTTTCATAGAATTAACTAAAGTAACAATATATGCTTCATTAGTAATAAAGGAAACAGAAAGAATAATTTGAGTGAAAGAGTAACAAAACACCAAAAAAAATTGGTTGTCACATGTACTCATATAGATCAGTTTCTATTTCTCAGGTAATGCTAAGCATCTTCATTATTAAAATGCCCTTTATATTTGTACAAACATTGCTAGATAAATCTGTTCATCTCAAATGTCACACAGTATCTTCCTCCAGTTAATAAATAAATTCCTGTGCATTCTACCATACAGTCATTGCAGCCAGAAGGGTTTACAACTTTATAACTTTTATACTGTAACAGATAAACTGACAACAGTTAACAAGGTGACATGCATTTTTTGTGGCAGTGTACATGCTCAATCTTGCAAGTACTTGCCAGTAACCATATATATATATATCACTCAAGACCATAGATAAAACCAATAGTGTTTTTGACCAGGTAGTGTAATGGGGGGGGGGGGGGGGGGGAAGGTATTTTTGGCCTGCTTTAGTTATATTAAAAAAGAACATAAAATCCAGTTATACTATCTTGTCTTGTAACTTATCTTTTACTTATCTTGTAAACCAGTTAATCAGTTATTAATCAACCAAAACCAAATTTTCAATGGACTAAGAGTATAAAACTTGCTTCTTGTACAAACAGTAGCTGAGCATTCTGACCTCTTGCTAAAAATATTGGTTGCAACTTTTTTGTTCATCTATACTCTCAACTCTGTTATATTGCCATATGGTTTAACAGAGCTAAAGATAAAGCCCACTTAACACCCTACTTTGCTTCTAACTCTTGTATTGATTATCTTGGTAAACTACTTCCTACCATTCCCAGTACACTCTTTTTAATGGTTTTCCATCAAAAAGGATGTCAGAAGAATTCTGAACAATCACATATCTCAAGTCCTGATGGCATTTCTCGATTTGTTCTCAAATGCTGTGTTCTTGAGCTTGCTGCTGTTCAGTTTTGTCTTTTTACACTTTCTTATTACAGTGGTGTTTTTCCTTCTGCATGGAAATTTGCTCATATCCAGCCAGTTCCTAAAAAGAATAACAAATCATTCCCATCCAGTTATCATATCACTGCACTTACCTCTACTTTTTCCAAAGTAATGGAGAAATCTATTAAGTACCAACTTCTAAGCTATCTTGAAACCTTCCATCTGATCAATGATTACTAATACGGATTCCATTAGTCTTTCGACTAGTAATATACGGGCTTATGTTACCCATCTGTGGACAAATTCAATAGAAAAGTTTAGTGAAACTCTAAGCTGACATTTCTAAGGCTTTTGATCATGTTTGGCATAAAGGTCTTCTAAACAGGCTCCCAACTTATAGATTTCCAAATGTTTTTTGCAGTTGGGTATCCAGGTTTCTCTCCAACTACTTGCTGCAGATGATGGTAGGTTCCGTCTTCTAAATTTTCCACTAATGTTAGTGTTCCCCAAGGTTCAGTTCTTTCTCCCACTCTTTTATCCTTATATATTAATGATCTTCTTCCACTGAATGGTAATCCTATCCACAGTTTTGCTGATGACTGCACATTAATTCCACTTTCCAGTTTGAGAAACCTTGCCCTACATAAACAGTTTCATCTTCTCTAGTATGGTTAAATCCTGATCTCCAAGTAATTCTCTAATGGGGCAAAGATAATTTTAATCCTTCTAAAACTCTGTCCTGTCTTATATCTTGTAAAAAGGTGTCTACTACTCCTATGATTATCTCTAACGACACTCAGAGCTTGAGACAAGATCACATATCTCTATTGGGGATTACCCTGACTTCTAATCTTTCTTGGCATAAGCACATCACAAATATATTGCTTCCTCTGCATCTAAAAAATTGGGTTTTCTCTTTTTCTCTTGGTGTTACTTTGTTTCTAAACAGCTACTCACACTGTACAAATCACAGATTCCACCATACCATGGAATATTGTTCGAACATCTGTGGTGGTGCACCCAAAACCTCAGGCTTTTAGAGTTCATTCAAAAGAGGGCATTCAAGTTAATTAATGATCCAACTTTACAAATTCTCTCCACACTCTCTCTCTCATAAACATTCTGTCCCGACTGCATGGATTTTCTACAGATACTTCAACTTATGTTTTCTGGAACAACCTTCCTTCACATGTATTTCCTGAAAATTGCAATCTACAGAATTCAAGTCTAATGTCAACAAGTATCTTCTGTCTTCTCAACCTTCAACCCATGCATGGTACTAAGTACTATAGGTTCTAATAGTTTTTGTGTTTGCGGCTTTAATAAAAAAAAAAAAGAATACTGTTTCAGTGGCTGTAACATTTCTGTTGGATATTACATTATAATTAAAATGACAATAGGCAAATACAAAAGAGAACCTAAAGACAGAAGTAGAATGTGCTTTAACATCACTTCATTCTAAAGATAAAAAATACCTACTTATTCAGTTAAGTTCTACAGGAATAGATCAGTGAGTGGTATTGCACAACAGCAGAAACGATTGCTTTAGGAATATGAACAGAAATGAAAGCTAAAACTATGGTTCCTGTTATTCTTCCCCCCGAATCATTCTGTACATAAGAACCAGTGGCAAAACTACCACACTGCCAGGGCTGTTACAGCAAGAGAATTTCATAGGGGATCCATAATTTGTAGTTTTGCTACTAATAAAGCCGATAAAATTTTTGACCAGGGACGTGGCGGTGCAATATTGGCTTAAGTAGAGGCAGAAAACCCCCATAAAAACCACAAGGGTTTGGGATGGTTATTTGTTTAAGCCATATTAAAAAGAGTAATTTCAACACTATTAAAAAATATATAAGAAATGCTGCATTGTTTAAAGAAGTCTGCTAATATATTGCCTAATTATAAACTGCCTAATTCAAAGAGGTGGCTGAATGTACCCTTCCATTCCCTGTCTATATTGCAGAAAACACTCAACAAATTTTGTTTGCCTTATTATTATTATTAGCCATATGGTACAAGGAAGCCTGAGACTTATGCAGCACCAGCCAAAAAATAATAATAATAAAATAAAAATTCCATTACCCTGGGAGAAAGAGAGAGAGAAGTTGAAAGAAATCACCAAGAAAGATAAGAATTATCATATCCAGCTCAGGACCCTGGGTTTGCAAACCCCATACTCACCAGATATGAGCCCCTGACTTAATTTTCTTCACAAAAAAAAAAAGTCATGTGGAAACTATATTTAACTATTTTTTTTATGTTTATATGTTATTAATTATATTAAAATTACATTCTGAAGTATTTTTCATATATCCAAGTAACAAATACTGTTATTCTTCCAACTAAAAGAGAATGCAATTAACATTTTTGTCGTGTCAAATCTACAAATCAGTTTATTATTACCAAACAGAATGGAGAAGATGAAAAATTATGTAACTCGAAATTTTTAACTATGAAATGGTGAAAATTAGAGGTTGGAGGGTTATACACAGTGCTGTCAAAATGCGATCTAACCACATGACGGGTGGGATTCTGACTGTATTACAGGGCCCGAAGCACAAAGTTAATAGATAATCCCCTCCTACCAGCATCCTCCCAAACCCACCCAACTATGAACCATGTTTTTGGGGTCCCAGCTAGCACCTGTGCATACCCCCTACCATATCTTGGGTGGTTAAACGTTTGATACAGACGTACTTGAATGCTAAAATTTCCAGGAAAAAGCGATTTAGCAGTAATCATCCATGCTTTCGCAGCAGGAGGATCTGTAAGTTGGCATTTTTTTGCCATTAAAATTAAATATTCTTCATCACTAATGGCGCATTGCTCGTCTTCGTTTGTTACGGGCGCCATTTTGAAACAACGTTGTATAAAGGCGGCGGATAACTATAAATTTAAAATCTCTCCTGTCAGTTGTTTTCGGATTATTATGAATTAAGAACGAGTTTATTATGCTATCATTTTTTCAAAACACAAGGACTTGTAATGGTCTTTTTTTCAAGTTGATTTCATTTTAAATAATGGTAATTCCTTTTACTTTTATATTACTTTTATTTTTATTTTTAACTATTACTTTACTCTCCGCCAGAGTGGCCTAAGCTTCCTGGATGGAGACCAAGTTAAAAAAAAAAAAAGTTAGAGTGTTGGGAGTACAAAGTATTATGTGTACATGTATTTATATTTTTGGCGGTCATCAGGGCTTCCCCTAGTTGCGTCTGTAAGGCACGAGCCAAACTGGCAAGTGTGACTATGTGAGTGTGCAGTGTATGTGTTGGTCTGTTGCCAGAGAACACACGCAATTTACAGACAAAATAAATATATGGGTAGATGTAATCATTTACAGGGGACCCTAATATCATAATGCGTTCTGTTGTACCCTAGGAGCTCACATCTGGTGAGTATGGGCTTGGCATACCCAGGGTCCTGAGCTGGATATCATCATTCTTCTTGGTGATTCCTCTCTCTCTCTCTCTCTCTCTCTCTCTCTCTCTCTCTCTCTCTCTCTCTCTCTCTCTCTTGTTGGTGCAGCAAAAGCCTCATGCTTTCAGCACCGTATGACTAATAATAATGTTGGGAGTACAGGGTGTACACAAGAGGGGAGGTAGTATTTGTTGTTGTAGGGTTTTATGAGCATCAGCGGCTAAAGCCATACTTCTCTGTAGGGCTTGCAAACCGGTTTTATAAAACCGGTTAAATCGGTTTTCATATTGAGTTGTTAAAACTGAAACCGAGCTTCTAAAACAGGATTCGAATATTTTCTTAGTTAGCCCTCGAATATAGTTTTTTGTTACGCACATTTTCTTTTGTTCGTTCGTTTGTCTGGATCGTTGAACTGCTTTATGTTTTAAACATGTTTTTTATTTTATTTTATGTTTAGGTACAAATCTCACGGGCAAGTGGCCCAAATCTAGGAGGGGTACCTTTTTATCTTACCACCTGTATCATGGCACGATGCAGGTGTACTCATTTACGACTGAGTGAGTCGGAGCGATAGCGTAAAAGAAAATGCTCAACATTTCTCCGTTCCATCTAACTTGTTCGCCAGGCAAGTTATGGAAAGCGCCTTATTGATAGTTACCCACTAGAAACAGATTCGCTGAATATTGCATCAAATTTCAATCGTAGAAAGTTTCTTGCTTCTTTATTCCTATTAAATTTGCGATCAAATGTTCTCCAAAAAGCAGCTTCACCAAATTTAGCTTTTATGTAGTTTTGAAAATACAATAGATTTAATTGGGGGAAAAAATTGCGAGTAAATAAATAAAAAATTTCTTTCGTGAAAATTTTGAAACTTGCCTCGTTTAGACTCTTCATTCAGTGCTTGCGGGAGTGACTCATAGTATTGTGCCTTTGTTATCTTCAATATTTTTATTTAAAATTGTCGCTGATATAAATTCCTACTAATTAATATTTATTACTCTTAATATGTCTAAGATGAAATCAAATGTATGGAATTATTTTGCTCGAAAAAGCACAATGTTCGAAATGTCAGAGGATAATGAAGTCGTCTGGAGGATCTACATCATCTTTGATGTTGCATTTAAAGAAAATGCATCAGATTGACATTAAACAAGATAACAGTGAACCTCCCGTAAAAATGGTAAGAACATTAAAAAACTTTATCGTTAAAAAATCAAAATTAGCTGCTTTAGATGGATTTTCTTTTAATTCAATTGCCAAGAGTGAATTTATACAATCAAGCCTTCACCTTCAGAGAAATAAATACGATAAATTACCACCAGCTTCAGTGAATGGAATTAAAAATATGGTTCTGAATTATTATAAAACTAAGAAAGAACTCATTCAGCATTTCAAAAATGCATTGGTTTTGGGTGCACGGTATTCATTGACTCTAGACAAATATACGTCTATACAAAATAAAAGGTATATGAATATAAATGTGCATTCAAAAGACAATCATTGGTCGTTAGGTCTTATTGAGATTAATGGTTCACTTGATAGTAGAAGAACTGAGCAAATTGTGAATGGACACTTGAAGGAATTTGGTTTGAACTTGGATGAGGATATTGTTGCCTGCACCACCGATGGAGCAGCAATGATGATTAAGTTTGGCAAGAAAATCACGCCTAATCATCAACAATGTATAGCCCATTATATACATCTGTCAGTTATAGATGTACTTTATGAAAAAGCAATCAATTATGGTGCCACAGTCTGAGTCTCCCAAAGACAATGAAAATAATGAAGAAAGTAGTGATGATGAAGAAGTTGAAGAAAGGCAGCAAGGCATGCTTTATCAAACCGACTTTACCGATGAGCTCATTTATTTCTTCAATCCAATGGCCAATATTGCACAAACTATTAACAAAGTCAGAAAAATTTGCAAACCTTTTCGAAAATCGCCTACCAAAAATGATATATTATAAAATTTTGTTAAAGCAAAATTTAAGGGAAAGAATATAAACTTATATTAGATTGCAAGACTAGATGGGATAGCACATTCTATATGATTGAGAGATTTTTGAAATTGAAAAATTGCATTCCAAATGCTCTATGTGCAGTAATGTCAACTGAAGCTGTGTCTGACGATGCCTGGAAAACACTTGAATTGCTACGTGAAACTTTGCGACCAGTTGAAATTATTCTGAAGGCTATAACCTCAGAAGATACAGACTTACTTAGCCTTTTGCAGCGTTACAATGCAAGACGAAATTACCAAACTGTGGCTTTGCTGAGCTATCTACACAACCCCAAAAAGTTTAGGAAAGAAGACTCACGTTCAAGTAAGCAAGTTTTGAAAAAGCATGCTGAAGAGATTTATCAGGAGTCTTAGCGTTGAATGAAGAAACTGAAAAAAAACGAACTGTTCTTTTAGAAGAAAACAAAGACTCGTCTAGTTCCGATGTTGGAGATACACTCATGCGAGAGTATGATAGTGTAATAAAGAGATTAACTGAAGAGCCTTCGAAATATCCGAGTGAATTGGAAATCAGCAAAGAATTTAAAATTTTGGAGGCAACTAACAGTAGAAGTGAAAAGCTGGAGAAAGTTTATAGAGCACTGCTGACCATTAAACCAAGAGGTGTCCAATCTGAGAGAGTGTTTTCGATCACTGGTCTCTTTAACACAAAAATAAAATCTATCAGGAAAAATGCTTAATATACTGTGTTTTTTAAAGGATCATTTTCAGAAAAAAGCTGAGCAATAAATAGTAAAGTAATTTCCCCAAGCTGTTTTTTTTCACATTATTTTTATTTATTTATTATTATTATTATTATAGGGCTTATTATTTTTTTGTTTACTATACGAGAAGATAGTTTTTATTCAAAGATTTGAATACAATTTGTAATTTTGTGTAATCTCAAGCTGGTTACTTTTTTGGAGCATTTTAATTTTTTTACTAAAAGAGGTGATAGATTTTGTTTAAAAGATTTGATTACGATTTGTACAATCTACCCAAGATAAAATAAATACCTGTGTTATAAGCATTTAATTATTTTCCCTAAGTCTGAGAAAATCGGTTTTAAAACCGGTTTTAAGAGTAAACTTCGGTTAAACTCGGTTTTGAAATTTCTCGGTTTTATGCAAGCCCTACTTCTCTTTGTATGTTTGTATATTGTCTGTAAATTGCGTATGTTCTGAGGACCAACACATGACTGCAGGATGTAGGTGATCGCCCAGACAGAGTACACTCATAGACACTAACAGGTTGCCAAGATAATACATTGCATCTGGTGTAAATATGAGATTGGCACACCCAGGCTGGATATCATCATTCTTCTCTCTCTCTCTCTCTCTCTCTCTCTCTCTCTCTCTCTCTCTCTCTCTCTCTCTCTCTCTCTCTCTCTCTCTCTCAGGGTAGCTCAGGAATTTTTTTTTTTTTTTTTTTTGGCTAGTGCCACATAAGCCTCAAGCTTCCTTGCACCATATTTCAACTTCTAATAATAATTATTATTATTATTAGAACCTAGCAAGGAAATGCTAGTAGATTGAAGAAAGTTTACCGTATTACAAGTACAGACCACAGGCTGTGCTAGAGACCCCAACCCACAAGTTGTGCTGAGACCGCGCCATAATAACGGACAACAGACCGCACATAACCCTCATTGACAAGACGGAAAAGGTTACCTATGTAACCTTCCTGATCGAGATAGCGGTTCCTAACACTGATAACCTGCGAGGAAAAAATCAGGAAGTACATAGACCTAAGACAGGAGGTCAAAGAGATGTGGCACATGAAATAAGTAATTACCATCTCGATCACAATGTCAACTACGGGCGTGGTGCCAAAGAGACTCCATAAGAACCTAACAGGAACAGAGAACACTTATATGGAACTCTGAAAGCAGCAATCCTAAACTCCTGTGCACTAGTCAAACTACTAAGAAAACCCAACGAACCCTCATCAGACCCCCAGAGCCTTCCGCTCCATTTCTCTCCTTCCGAATTTGGGAAAACTCTACGAACGACTACTCGCCCCAAGAATCTATGATCTTTTCCAAGCTCGAGACATCTTTTCAATTCATCAATATGGATTCGTTAAGGGCAAGTCCCGTGAAGATGCACTTCTTGCGTTAAAAAATTACATCCAGAATTCCACATCAAAATATGAAATGGCCATCTTCATAGACTTCGAAGGTGCTTTTGACTCTCTCTGGTGGGACAGCGCCCTCGCAAGACTTGGGAACATCTCATGCTCCTCTCAGTTGTATCAAGCTATCCGAGCCTACTTTGATCACAGATCTATACAGGTTAATTCAAAAACCAGCAAAAACTATACAGGTTAAAAAAAACCCCACAGGGTTTTTTTTAACCTGTTTTTTTTTTATTTATCTTATTTTATTTTATTTATCGTTTTGTGTTATTTTCACAATCATTACTTATTTTTTTTTCTTACTTTTATTTATTTTTTTTATTATTTTATTTATTTTTTATTTTATTTCATTTTACTTTACCTTCTTTTTATTTATTTGATTATTATTATTTTTTACTTTGTATCTATATATATATTTTTTATTATTTTACTTTTTTAATAATGTTTTATTTATTTTTTTTTTAATAATGTTTTATTTATTTTTTTTTAATAATGTTTTATTTATTTTTTTTCTGCTCTTATCTATAATTTTTTATCTTAGTTTATTTTATTTTACTTTCTTTTTTTTTTAACTAACTTATTTATTTTTTTTAATTATAATTTTATTATTATTTTTTTCTTTATGCAGGTACCCTAGGTTTGGGTAGCTGTGGGATTTGCTGGCACCCACTGGTATAGCACTACATCCTGGTGGGTACGGGACTTCGCCCTCTTCAGGGCAGACAAAGATTATAATAGTCTATCTCCACTTGGCTAAGGATATGTCTAGTTGTGGCCCACCTCCTCGTGGTGTAGACGGGTACCGGGCACGCTTTCCAGGAGATCGCCTGCTGCCCGGTGGCAAAGAGGCCAGAAACAACTAAACAACACATAATATATGCAAACATGACACTACACGTTTCTGGCCGTTCTACAGAGTTTTATATCATCACAGAATAACATGGGAGAAATGAACTAATGTTCCTGGAGTCGCTGTACAGAAGATACTATACATACCCCGAGGGGCTCACATCTGGTGAGTATGGGCTTGACACACCCACGGTCCTGAACTGGATGTCATCATTCTTCTCTTTCTTGGTGATTCCCTTCTACTTCTGACACTCTCTCTCTCTCTCTCTCTCTCTCTCTCTCTCTCTCTCTCTCTCTCTCTCTCTCTCTCTCTCTCTCTCTCTCACACACACACACACACACACACACACACACACACACACACACACACACACACACACACACACACACACACACACAGGGTAACTCGGAAATTGTTTTTGGCTGGTGCAGCATAAGCCTCAGGCTTCCTTGCACTATGTGGCTAATAATATTAATAATAATAATAATGTCTACATAAACGCCTGTAGGGTCTGCGCAGATAACACAGTAGTATCTTTACGCGAGGAACTTTAATAGGTTTTTTCACTCCATGACTGAGTTAGTCAGTCTCAGGCGTAATTAACGTAATTAATTACGCCTGAGACGTAATTAACGGGCGAAATTAACGTAATTAGCGTAATACACACGTAATTAACAGACATAAGACACACAGCATGGCAGACGCATTTAATTATTCAGATGGCTTAAAAATAATAGTTTTGTTTTTTTTAACTCCTGTAGGGATCTGTGCTGGTAGCAGTTGTATTGTTACCGTCCTCGCCACAACGAGTGCAAAAGGCCTGGGTTTGAATGACGAAAGAGCTTTTATGGGCTTTTTCCAATCCGTGGTTGAGTTAGTCGATCTCAGGCATAGATAGCAAGGTTTCTCCACTTGTAAAACTGGGGTTTTTCTTCCAACAAAGTAGGCAAATCGACCAGAGAACACACGCAATTTTTACAGACCCAATACACATGGTAGTTGGATTAACATTCTGGGTGACCCTAATAAATAGTTTTTTTAAACACCTGTAGGACAGTGCCTCAACCATCAGTAATAACAATAAAAATGCAGTAATAGTAACCGGACACAACCACCCCTTGCACTTTGTAGGAGTACCTCTCATGAGCAGAAAAATCCCATAAAGGAGAATTTTTTTTAATAATAATAATCTGTATTTGAGCTTTTTGTACCTCCTCAAAATTTTGCTTTGCTTGAAAAATCCTTTAGAATCTCCAACCATCATTGATTAATGGATCTCCCTGGGAATGTGATCTAACGCTCACACCATAACTTATCCATCGTGCAATAATCCCCTCTCAAATAGATGGTCGGATAAACTAAATTCTAAGATGGGGACCACAACCTCCTAGCTGAAGGCTGATTAATTTAGTCAAGAAATGAAAATAGCCTATAAAGATTCCTCCCATTCATCTTGAAGGTTTACCCTTTGGCCGGACCAGCAATCAAATCTAACTCATTTACACGCGAGGTGAGAGAATAGAAATAAACTATAGAATATACTATCACCGTCAGGGATCATATTATCTTAGGGAATAAATCACCCCACTGAGATGAATAACCCAATGAATTACAATGCTTTCTAAACAGTTCATAAATGTCAAAACTTCTATAGTAATTGAGGACCTAGACGCAATACTAGTAATTAAGTCCACACTTCAATCTTTCGTCACTCTTTGAAGTAAACTTCAAAGAGTGACGACCTTGCCTCAAGAGTAGTATATTCGTACTCATTTACACAGTGTGTTCGAATCCATACATCACCATGCCCGTAGTAGAGGATATACCTTCTGCTTTTATCAGGAACACAGTATAACGTCGCCAGGGACGTCTAGTGAGGGAAGCAGTCGAAGAGTTCCCCCTCCCTCGAAAATGAGAGAAATCACCTTGAAGTGGAGTCCTGCACCCCATGGGGTAAGGTGAAGTGCAGGACTGACTCTCGACCATCTCCTTAATTATTGCTATATGCATGGGTATTTTAGTTTTACTTGCGATGTACTCTCTCCATTTTTTGATATCACGTCCTGATTTTTTTAATGGCCCTCGCGGACAGCGCATTGGGTATAATCGCTGTTCTCTTTACACAGGAGATGAAAAGGCTTGATTTCAATGAAATCAAGATGATGAAAAGACTTGATTTCGAATCCCGTCGATGACGTGAGGAATTTTTATTTATGGGCCCTTTTTTTTCACAATGTTGCTGAGTTAGTTGGTCTCAGGCGAGGTAGCATGGTTTCTTCTTCCGGAATCTCCTCTGTTTTTCGTTCACCAAACAGGCAAATCGACCACAGAACACACGCATTTTACAGACTTAACGTATACAGCGCCGTATGGCCAAAGTAGCTGATGTTCCTAAAACCTATCAACAAATTTTTTTTTTTTACAACTGAATGCGACACTTAAAATGCACGGTCTCTTTTCACCTGAGAACATTCTATGTAGCCGCCGCATTAATAAAGTTGTTTACAAGCGCGAGAGGGTACAGAAGTATACGCATTTAAATGGTTCAAGCTGCATGATTACTATTTATGATTAATGCTGAATTATTTCCCGTTCATTTCTATAGCCAACCAGGGTGATGTTGTTATTTCCTATCTTCTCTATCCTGTGATGGTCCCTAATCTGATATATTTACTCCCAAGCATAAATGGAAAATGAAAATTTATTTATTATTTACTCTTATGACTATTCCCGAAAAATAAACAGCATTTTTCCTTTTTTTTATTTTTTATATTTTTAAGTACGTAAAAAAATCCTTATTAGTGGCGCCCTCCATACGATAGAGCCAATTGCTTTCATTATCACTGTTACTGACAAGTATCTGTGATACTGAAGTAGTCGCGGGAAATTTAGTGGTTAAGTTTGTCTCCTGGTGTTCAAAATGAATTCTCAGAAGGAGAAGATTGCTAATGTCGAAGCCCTTCAGAATCAAGGCATGCACCTATTAAATAAGTAGTTTTATGTCATTGTGATCGAGTATAATTCTTGATTAGGTTCTAAATGTACATTTTACTATAAATGGATATTGATTTTGATTGATGTAATGTTTATAAATTATCAATTGCTGGTCTTTGTAAGCATGGCTGCAAATCAAGACTCGACCAGGGACGACACTGAAACAATTCACCGAGGGCCCCGGGAGACTCACTACGATCCCCATAGGATATCGTTTTTTACAAAAGTCATTTGAAGGGTGCAAGGGAAATTCCATTACCGTAGAGTAGTTTTCCAGAATTAAAAAAAAAAAAAAAAACTTCTTGGACTTGTTTGAAAACTAATGCATATAAAATGTTCGGCTTTTCCGTATTTTAATCATATTTGTTTACTACTCAAATAAATAAACATTTGAATGGAAGATTACAATATGTAAATAATGTTTTTTCATTTTTTTTGCCTCTTCTGCCTACGAATAGAAGAGAGTTTTAAGTAGTTAGTTATCTGAAATAGTTATTAAAATCTCTTTATTGACAAAAATTTAATAAACACACAAAATGCTATATATATGACAAAATATGCAAAATATGTGAGAGAAAGTTAAATTGACAGAAAGAAGTGGTACAAACATTTAATAATCGACAAAAAAAATTTTTTTTCTTGCTAAACCTCTATCTAAATGAACATTTGGGTCATCTGGTTCTCTCACATATTTCTTACTGTTGGTTGTAAAGGAAAATTTCAAACACATTTTGGCCTCAGGATTTTAGCAGGTTGAATTGACAAAGGCTTTTTATATGATGCAATATTATTGAGCTTTGTTAATTGTGGAGCAGGTGCGACTTTTTTATTTTATTCACTACCTTTCATTAATTTTGTGTAAATCTTGGTAAAAGTGGCATGCTCAGTGTGAGAGAAAATTGATGCTATCCACTTTGTCACTAGCAATTAATATGTGTATAGGAACAAAACACTTCTATTGGGCAATGGGAAGGAAATCCAGACCTTTCCAAGCAGGTGATCAATGGCAGAGCTTGTATAACATAGCATTATGGAGGATATGTAAAGTGACCAGACATCCTAGATTTCAGTCATTTGCCCCGCATTGCAAACTGGTCCCGGATTGCACATGTAGCCTCCATACTTAATGGCAAACATAATGAAAATCATTTGTATTATGTTTACCAGGAACCAGTGGTACAACAGATACAGTTTTTTGGGAAGTAAATATGCTGTGGATGTCAGCAAAAACAACTGACAGTAGAAACACTGAATGCAATTCTACAAGTTAAGTGCAATTTTGCTAATTATTGTGAAGAATTTTACAAATAAATAGCAAATAATGAAGAATTATGAAGAAAAATTCACCTACCGGAAAAATATATTAATTATATTATTTAATTTCTCTTGTTTTTATTGTTAAAAGAAGTATGCATTTTTATTATTAGTATTATTTCACAGAAAAAACTTAACCTTTTTTCACTAAACAAAAATAAAAATCGATTAAAACATGACCCCTCCAATAAGTGTTTTTCTCCCCTTCTAATTACAATTATTTTTCTCAGTTCACATCCTTCACGCAACTTTCTGTTCGTTATGTAGTGTAACACGAGGGGTACCGTATACTGAATTTCAGCCTTTCTGTGGAAAAAAAAAAAAATAAAAAAAAATAAAAAATATATATATATATATATACACATTATATTTGTTTTTTTAAGAAGTTTCATATTTTATTTTATAATTTTAGTTCAAAGAAGTCAATGTATTTAATTTGTATTTTGTATATATAAAAAATTTTTAAGAATAGGAGTATATTGTTTCTAGGGGGGGTTGAAAAATCCCCCCATAGATGTCCCACATTGGAATGCTAAGGATCTGGTCACTTTAAGGATATGTTACTATACTAGTAATTAAATATATAATTTGATGTTTCTTTATCCTTTAAAGTTTTCACTCCGGCCTTGGCTCGATACTATCATGTGTTCTCACAGATGATACTATCGAGACACTCTGGCCTTGGCTCGATAGTATCATGTGTTCTCACAGATGATACTATCGAGATACTTCCTATATCCTGTTCTAGAGTAGTAGTAGTGGCATGTGATGCAAGAAAGCAAGTGTATGAGCTTATGCAGCATTAGCCAAAAAAAAAAAAAAAAATTCACACAACCATTCCCTCTAAATGTTTGTCCAGTTCCTCCTTAAATTTATTTAACCTATCAATTTCCACAACGACAGATGGAAGTTTGTTCTAGCAATTAACCACCTGCTGGCTAAAGGCAAATTTCTGCACATCTATTCTACATCTGTCTTGTCTTTCCTTAATTTGAATTTATGCTCCTTAGGTTCGTAATCTGAACAAGTGGAAGAATCCTGTGCTGAATCAGAATTCAGCGTGCTCAACTCATTCAAGGCCTTATACACTTCAATCAGATCGCTGCGCAGGTGCCTAGTCTCCAGCCACTGCAATTTGCAGAACTTAAGCCTCTCTTGGTAAGAGGATCCCTTCATTCCCCTCATCAATCTTGTTGCCCTTCTCTGTACATGCTGAAGCAAATCTACATCCTTCCTAAAATGAGGCCTCCAGACCTGGACGTAGTATTCAAGGCGTGGCCTGACCATTGCCTTTTACAGAGGGACAATCACCTCCTTTTCTCTGCTAGCAAAATTCCTATATATCATTGACTTAACCCCATGACCTGCCCTGGCAGCTTGTCTGCATTGCTCAGAAAACTTCATATCTGACTGCACAATTACTCCCAGGTCTTTTTCATTTTCTACCACCTTAAGTGTAGTACCACGCAGTTGGTATGTTTCTCTGGGGTTACTTCTACCCATATTCAGTACTTTGCATTTGTCAAGGTTAAACTTCAGTTTCCACTTCTCAGCCCATCTTTCCAAATTTTCTAGATCCTGTTGCAGTAGCACACTGCCATTACTGTCATTAACAACCCTGCCAACCTTTGTATCATCTGCAAACTTCAAATGTTCAAATCTGTATATCACTATGGCTGTAGTGGAGGGTATATCCTTTGCTTTTTTCAAGAAAATAGTGTAAACAATCACCAAGAGCATGGGGGGGGAGTCAAATCAGGTCAGCTTTCTCAAGCAAAAAAATTGTTAGGGAACCTGGCAGAGGATGCCATTGTGCCTATGAGATGCCTTTGTGCAGTCTTATTTATGTCCCCGCCCCCCCCCCCCAAAAAAAGTATTTTATCAGAAATCTGTCAACTTGTGTTGACACCTTATGAATAAAGAAAAATTTACTTTAAAATGAACTCTTCACACTGCGTATAAGTTTAAATGTCATAAATTAAAAAATCACATTGAATATTATTAAACTATAGGAAGGGAGCCATTAAAACATAAATACAGTATTGTAGTTCTGGATCAGTCATTCAAAAAAGAAAACTTTACAGTACTATAAAGTATTTAAGGGCAAAGGCCTCATGCCATGAGGTAGAATGACTAATATGTAGGTTAGTGCAAATGCATAATTTTAACATACCTAACTACCAAAGTAGTTAAATTAATTAATTAAATTGGCATCGTTTTGGTTACATCTCATATTGTGACTGTCTTCACAACGAGTTGCCATGGTATTGTACTACCTCGAATAAATAGCACTTCACCTGTGGAGAAGACTATTGTTATTTATTCTATTTAGACTATTGATGGGTGGTGGTATCCGCTGAGAATAAATAACAATAGTCTTCTCTACTGGTGAAGTGTTATTTATTCGAGGTAGTACAATACCATGGCAACTCGTTGTGAAGGCAGTCACAATATGAGATATAACCAAAACGATGCCAATTTAATTAATTAATTTAACTACTTTGATAGATAGCTATGTTAAAATGATGCATTTTCACTAACCTACAACTTTACAGTACTCATTGATTATTTCCCTTTTTTATTGTTGTTGGGCCTAAGCAAATGTCATTTATATGTTGTTAGCAGTTAACTTAAAAAAATGCCTTTGCAGGTAGCACAGTTGGTAGAATCACTTTCCTCCCCGCACTGGGTGGAAAAAACCTGAATCCGAATTCCGTCGATGATATGAGGAATTTTTATGGGTCTTTTTCACAATGTAGCTGAGTTGGTCTCAGGCTGGAATGTCATGATTTTTTCCTCCTGGAAACTCAGGTTTTTCATCCAGCAAACAGACAAATCGACTATAGAACATGTGCTGCACCAATGGGCCAAAACATTATGACCAGCAAGTCGTTAAGCAAATCAAAGCAACTGCAGGTGAACTACGGCACAGGTCGGGACACAGTATAAAAAACACCTGATACCGAGTTCCGTTAATCAGTGTTACTCTTTTTCTTCAGATGGGAAAGGCAGCAGACTTAAGCGAGTTTGACAAAGGCAAAATTGTAATGGCCAGACAACTGGGTCAGAGCATATCTGAAACGGCACAGCTGGTGGGATGCTCACAGTCAGCCGTGGTTAGTACTTACCGAAAGTGGTCTGAGGAGAGGGAACCCATAAGCCACTGGCGAGATGTTGGGCAACCACAGCTCATCGATGCTCGAGGTGAATGAAGACTCTTCTGGATGGTACATGGCAAAAGAACGGCGACTGTGGCGCAGCTGGCCAGAAATTGGAATGCACTGGTGATGGGAGTAATGTGTCACAACACCCAGTACATCGAACCCTGCTGAAAATGGTGCTGTTTACCAGCAGGCCACTCTGAGTGCTCATGCTAACCACGGTTCACCGGTGACAGCATCTACAGTGGGCACACGAGCATCGAAACTAGACCTTGAGTGATTGGAAGAAAGTTGTCTGGTCCGATGAATCACGTTTCCTGTTGCACCATGTGGACGGCTGGGTACATGTGCGTCGTATACCTGGGGAGGTGATGGCACCTGGATGGTGGAACGAAAACAAGCTATTGGCAGCAGTGACATGCTTTTTGGCATGCTGGGATACCCTGGGTCCAGTCCATGTGGTGGGCACTCTGACGTCTACCACCTACCTAAACATCATTGCTGACCAGGTACACCCTTTCGTGGCAACGGTCTTCCCCTCTGCGGTGCATTCTTTCAGCAGGATAATATGGCATGCCACGCTGTCTGGATTGTTCGAGACTGGTTCGCGGAACATGAGGAAGACTTCCAGGTATTGCCCGGGCTTCGAAAATCCCCAGACATCAATCCCATTGAGCATTTGTGGTTTGTGTTTGAACAGCAACTCCAAACTGCAGCATCTCGACCATGGACCTTACAGGAGTTAAAGGATCTGCTGATTACTTGTTGGTACCAGATATCACAAGACACATTTACAAATCTTGTTGCATCCGTGCCTCGTCGGGTACGAGCTGTTTTGGCTGCATGTGAAGGACCAACATCATATTAGGTAAGTGGTCATAATGTTTTGACTCATCAGTGTATTCACAGACATAATATACATTGGCATTAGTAGAGGCACATGATGCAAGTAAGCAAGCTTATGCAACATCAGCCAAAAAAATAAAAAAACCCTTCCCATTTCACTGATCCATTCATTCCAAATATTAGTCTAGTTCTGCCTTGAATTTATTTAAGCTATCAACTTCCACAACTACATATGGAAGTTTGTTCCAGCAATCAACTACCCACTGGCTAAAGTCAAACTTCTGCACATCTATTCTACAACTGTTTCTTCAGTTTCAATCTATGCCCCCTCAGGTTGTAATCTGAGCAAGAGGAAGAATCCCATCAGCATTAAGCCCGCTCAATCCATTCATGGCTTTATACACCTCAGATTGCCTCACAGGTGCCTCATCTCCAGAAGCTGCAATTTGCGGAACTTAAGCATTTCTTCATAAGAGCACCCTTTGTTGCCCTTTCTCTGTACTCGTTCTAGCAACTCTACATCCTTTCTAAAATGAGGCCTCCAGACCTGTACGCAGTACCCAACTGTGGCCTGACCATTGCGTTATACGTTATACAAGGGGATAATCACCTCCTTATCCCGGCTTACAAAATTCTTGTATATCATTAGAATCACCCCATGACTTACTCTGGCAGCCTGTTGGCACTGCTCAGAAAACTTCATATTTTACTGCACAATTACTCCAAGGTCTCTTTCATTCTCCACTACCTTGAGTGTAACACCACATAGTTGGTACATTTCTCTGGCGTTACTGCTACCCATATGTAGTACTTTGCATTTGTCAATATTAAACTTCAGTTGCCACTTCTCAGCCCATCTCCTTAACTTTTCCAGATCCTCTTGCAGCAGCATACTGTTATTAACAACCCTGCCAACTTTTGTATCATCTGCAAACTTTGACATTAAGCTTGATATGCCTTCGTCAATATCATTGATAAATATACAAAACAACAATGTGCCCAACACCGAACCCTGAGGGACACCACTAATAACATTAGTCCACATAGAGCAGTACCCATTGACCACTACTCTGTCTTCTCCCACTCAACCATCCTTTTATCCATTTTAGCAGCTTGCCCTTAATGTCTTTCTGCTCCAGTTTGTACAGTAGTCTTCCATGTGCAACAGTATCAAAAGCTTTCCTGAAATCCAAGTATACAAATATGTATGATATCAAAATTATTTTTCCATCAAGTTCCTTTGTGACCACATCATAGTATCCAATGAAATTGGTCAGACAAGACTTACCCTTGACAAACCCATGCTGTGTCTGAATTATTGCTGCAGTCTTGTCTAAATAATCCTGTGATGCTTCTTTAACCATTATTTTTCCTGGAACAGAAGTCAAACTAAAAGGTCTATAATTACTTGTCACTGTTTAGCATTATAGAGGCATATGATGCAAGAAAGCAAGCTTATGCAGTATCAGCCAAAAAAAAAAAAAAAAACCTCCCATTTCACCCCTCCATTTAGGCTATCAACTTCCACAACAAAAGATGGAAGTCTGTTCCACCAATCATTTACCCGCTGGCTAAAAGCAAATTTCCACACATCTATTCTACAACTGTCTTTTCTCAATTTGAAACTGTGCCCCCTCAGGCTCTTAATCTGAGCAAGAGGAAGAATCCCATCAGCATTCAGCTTGCTCAACCCTTTCAAGGCCTTATACACCTCAATTAGATCAACTCGCAGTTGCCTACTCTCCAGGAGCTGCAATTTGCAGAACTTAAGCCTTTCTTTGTAAGAGCATCCCTTTGTTCCCCTCACCAATCTTTGTTGCTCTTCTTTGTACTCATTCTAGCAACTCTACATCCTTCCTAAAATGAGGCCTCCAGACCTGTACACAGTACTCTAGGTGTGGCCTAACCATTGCCTTGTATAAGGGGCAATCACCTCCCTGTCCCTGCTAGCAAAATTCCTATATATCATTGACACGACTCTATGACCTGCCCTGCCAGCCTGTCTGCACTGCTCAGCAAACTTCATATTTGACTGCACAATTACCCCCAGTTATTTTCCACTTCCCTGAGAGGTTATTTGTGATTGCTTGATTTATTTTTACTTAATAAGTACTCCTATGATTGCAATATTGTATTTACAACTTCAGATTTTTTTTTTTTTTATGAATTTTTAAAAACTTAGTAAGCTATATAATGGTGCCATCACATTAGGGTTCTTTCCCCCCCCCCCCCCTTTTTTTTTCAAAATTTATAGTACTATTTGCAGACTCAATTCAAACATAAAATTTCACGTTCATGACTTAATTTGTTATTTTTTAAGAATTATTTTTATGAAATCATCACTTTTAGGACTTCCACAAGTTGGTCTTTTGACATAAATAAATAACAGCAGCCTTGCTTTTTATGATATTATTTAGTATTTTTGTGGGAAGCTGAGTGCCAAATATTCAAGCTTAAGTTCAGTAAACATTGATTACATCATGTGAGGGGAAAAGTCAATTCCTCTGAAAGTACTTGTCTTTTTCTTAATTTTGCCTAACCTTTAAAAACTAAATTATCTGAAAAATCAAAGCTTTATTAATTGCTGGACATATGAAATAAATCACAAATCCTTGGGGGGGGGGGGTCCTCCTTGACTACAACTGTTATTTCTGTACAAAAAAAATGGATGGTGAAAAATGGGGCTGTGAAGGTATCTTGAAGGATTAACAGTAAATGGACAGGTCTTGATGTTTATATTGTAATTTCCTTATTATGACCTGAAGCTGCTAAACAGTATAGCAGTATATAGCAAATAGCTCATACCTGAGGTGGGTATGAGCTCTTGCCCATCCTCTGAATGGACTAACTTTGGCATATTGTAAGCCATTTTCACATTTTTCCTAGTTGGTTTCAGACAGGTTTGCATAGTGTTGGTATCTGTTGCGGTCTGTTCTGTTGAAGGATTCTGTCTATTTATTACAGAACAGAAAAAACAAGGAAGAATCCTTTCAAAGAGATTGCTCCCTTAATTGTGAGGCTGTTGCTACAAGTTCTTTAATTTTCCATTGCCTTTGAAAGGACTTGTCTTTTGCTTAATTTTGCCAGCTCTTTAAAAAAACAGCAATAAATCCTCTTATACAAATGGTTATCTTCTTAGCAATAATGCTGACATACCAGTAATTTTTTTTTTTTTTTAATATATTTTTTTCCAGATATCCCACAAGACCAAGGGTTCCTGTCTTTCTTGTCATCTCTTCCTGAAGTAAGTAGATTAATTCTAGAAATACAAGTTTCAATGCTAGTTATGTTTCATATAAACTAACAAAAAAATTTGATTGTTTACCTATTGTGATTAATATTATTTCTATTATGTATATAATAATTTAATTGAACACCTGTTTGATACTTTATTTTAAACCTAAATATCTTAATTTCACTCTGCAGTGGCAGACAAAAAAACTGCATCACTTGTGAATTTTGCAAATAATGGGTTTTGCGCTGCATTGTGGTTGCAGAAATGTTGAAATGCATGTTAGATGGGATATATATATCTGTGAATGAAATCCAATAAAAAGACTCCACCTGATATACCTAATTGCCATAAATATCTTCCCAAATGGTAAAATGCGTAATTAATTAATGAGAAA
Source organism: Mastigoproctus giganteus (assembly GCF_048544385.1). Taxonomy (NCBI): domain Eukaryota; kingdom Metazoa; phylum Arthropoda; class Arachnida; order Uropygi; family Thelyphonidae; genus Mastigoproctus; species Mastigoproctus giganteus. Next base: position 218,765,574 of record NC_143581.1, on the reverse strand, counting down.
TCATGCAAATGGCAATCGTGACAATCAAACATAAATTTTATTGCATATTTATAATAGTACATTTCAGTGTACAAACAGAAATGACAAGTTAACGTAATAGTATTATGTACTGTAAATCAGCAAAATAAGTCCTCAATATTTTGTTGTTCCTCCTCAAGCTGCAATTACAGCCTTGGAACGATCTGGCATGGAGTTAATCAACTTCTGGATATACGGTTGCCGAATTTCATGGTACCACACCCTTACAATGCTCTCCTGCAGCTGAATCTTACTTGTTGGCTTCTGAGCAATTTTGTACAAGTTTCAATGCTTTACAGTCGGTGTTATGCAGTCAGGATGGTATGCCTCCGATTTTTGTCTTCTGACCTATTGCTTCCCATCCAAGCTGTGCAGGTTGAATTTCGATTTGTCAGAAAAGATGACGCTGTCCCATTGCCCTTTTGTCCATGAAACATGCGTTTTAGCTCAAGCAGGTCGCTTCTTTCTCATTTGTTGGGTCAACAAAGGCTTCTTCTTGGGCCGATAGGCATGCAGACCACATTCCGAAAGCTGTCTTTGGATAGTTCGTGCATATGGTTCAACACCAGAGGCCCTATCAAAGTCCAGTTTTATATCAGGAGCACTAGCATGGTGATTACAAAGGCATAGCTGTTTCAAATATCGATCTTGGGAAGGCATAGTCACTCTCTTAGGGGCCTGATCCAGGTCTGGTATTCACATCACCAGTTTCACGCTTTAATTTCAGCACCCAGGATACTGTTGACTGGTGGCAGCCTATTTTATCAGCAATAGCACATGTAGAAAGCCCTTCCTGGGACAGCAACAGCTACACTTTTTTTTCCTTGATGTCAACTGAACATATGTAGCCATGCTTACACCTCTGCAAAACAGGATACTAATGAGCGTGTATACCCTTCTAACGCTGTATATATATAGAAACGGCTGGTGCAATACTTTGCAATTACTGTCTGATGCAACACCTTTGCTTTGCAACAAACAATATCTTATACATTTCACTATAAATGTTACTTTTTTAAAGGTGATGCAGTTTTTTTGTTTGCCACTGTATATAATAATTCATCAAAAAATGAAGACAGAAGATACTTGTTGACATTGCACTTGAATTTCTGTGGATTGTAATTATAGGAAATACACGTGAAGGAATCTTCCTGAGAACATTAGCATTAGTAAAGGCATATGATGCAAGAAAGCAAGCTTATACAGCATCAGCCAAAAAAAAAAAAAAAAAAAAACTTTCTCATTTCACCCATCCACTTGCTCCAAATGTTTGTCTAGTTCTGCCTTGAATCTATTTAAGCTATCAACTTCTACAACAACAGATGGAAGTTTGTTCCAGCAATCACCCACCCACTGGCTAAAGGCAAACTTCTGCACATCTATCCTACAACTGTCTTTCCTCAATTTGAATTTATGCTCTCTCAGGTGTTTATTCTGAGCAAGAGGAAGAATCCTGTCAGCATTGAGCATGCTCAAACCATTCAAAGCCTTGTACACCTGAATCAGATCACCTTGCAGGTGCCTAGTCTCCAGACACTGTAATTTGCAAAACTTAAGCCTTTCTTCATAAGAACAACCATTTGTTCCATTCACTAATCTTGTTGCCCTTCTCTACATCCTTCTTAAAATGAGGCCTCCAAACCTGTATACAGTACTCAAGGTGTGGCCTTGAGTACTGTAGAAGAGATAAATGGGGAAGAGGAAAAGTTGGTTCTGTGACTTTTGAGCTGGACAGTGAATGTATGCTGATTGATAGCTACAGGTGTTTGGAAGAGAAGTGGGGAATTATAGATACCTGTGGAAGTATCTGAAGAAAAGGCAACCAGCAGAAATTGAATGTCTAGAAGACAGAATATAGAGAGACTTGTCGTCAATTAACCTAACTGGCTTCTTTTGAACAGCTAAATGCTTGGGTAAGGTTTTGGTGGCACTAGTCCAACCCTGATCTAGGAACCAGTGTTCTCCCCAGGATCTATTGAATGGGTACACCGCCCGGCTAAAATTTAAGCAATTCTCATGGTACCATATGGTACTGCTCACTGATATCGATCAATATTAATTCAAACATACTATGTAATCGAGATAAATGTGACAGAAGCATATAATGTTAAATTATGCAATTAATTTTTGCTCTTAATCGCTTAAGTCAAATTTATAAATAACAGAAAATTTTATAATATTGCAAAGTATTATACTTCCCCACCAAGCTACTTTATAATTGCCACCAGGTTGGCAAAATTTTCTGGGGAGAACACTGAAATCAATATTAGTAGTGGTAAATGATGCAAGAAAGTAAGCTTATACAGCTGCGGCCAAAAAAAAAAAAAATTATTAAACTACTAACTTCCATAGCACCAGTTGGTCCTACAATGGCTTTGATCCAACAATCAACTACCCTCTGCTGAAAGCAAATTTCTGCACATCTATCCTGTATTCATCCTTCCTCCCTTTAAATTTATACACCCTCATGCATTGTCTAAGCAAGAGGGAAGATGCTATCCGCACTGAGTTTACTCAATCCATTCAAAGCCTTAAACATCTCAATCACCTCTCCTTGCAAGTCTTTAGTTTTCAAGTGCTGCGATTTACAGAACCAAATCAGCAGATTTGCAGATCCATATCCTTCCTAACAAGGCCTCCAGACCTGTATGCAGTATTAAAGATATAGCCTGATTATTTCCTTATACAATGGGATAATCATCTTCTTATCCCCAATGGAAAAATTCCAATATATCATTGACAAAATCCCATAAACTGTCCTAGCAGTCCACTACACTGTCCAGAGAACATCGTGTCTGAATACATAATTATTTCAGGTCTTTCTCATTCTCCATACTCTGTGTGGTACTACAACGTCGACATGTTATTCTGGGATTACTGATTCCCATATGCACTTACCTTGCATTTGTTAATGTTAAACTTCAATTGCCACTTCTCAGCCCATCTGCCTAATTTTTCTAAATCTGGTTGCAGTAGTATACCCTGATACTGTCATTAACTACCCTGCCAACCTTCATATCATCGTCAGACTTGACATAAACCCTGATATGCTTTCATGAATATCAGTAATAAATACTGAAAACAACAATGGATGCAGCACTGAATCTGTGGGAATTTCACTAATAACATTACTTCAAGAAGAGCTGTGCCCATTGTTAACTACTCTGTCTTCTCCCATTCAACCATCCTTTATGTAAAAAAAAGTCCATTAGAGCTTTTCATTTCAAAATTTCGTAGTGCTATCAGCACTGAGTTAGCTTTTTTGTGGCAATTGACCATTTTTTTCTGAATGTCATGATTTAATACAAACTTTTCAATAACATTAGCAAATCTTTAGTATATCTTATGTGAGATAATTATAACTGAATGCCCTTTTTTTTATTTATTGTAATTTTATAATTCTTTCAAAGTATTGGTTTATTTTATGCGAGTACAAACATTTATTCTCACATTCTTTCTTAAAATTGTTTATCTTACAGAAACCAACAACAACTTTTCGGTTTTTTAACAGAGGCGTAAGTTTTAATTTTTTATTTTTATTATTATTTTTTTATATATAATTTGACTTTTTTTTTATTTTTTATTTCTTTGGGTTAATTTTAAAAAAATTCTCTCCCTAAGGATTATTACACTGTTCATGGAAATGATGCAGTATTCGTTGCCAGAGAAGTTTTTAAAACCATTTCAGTTGTTAAATACATTGGGTCTGGTAAGTAATTTTAACAATAGCAGTTAAATTATGTTAAATTAAATTAGTGTTCTAATTTTTTACATCAGGGATTTTATTAACTACATTCATAATAATGTGTAATTTCATGATTTTATTTATTTATATAGTAGAAATGACTTCAATAAATTGGAAATTTTTTAAATTTTATTGTTAAACTTCATTTTTGTCTTGATAATTATATCATGTACTAGGTGCCAAGGAACAGCCTATCAGTAATAAAGATGTGCAATATATTACATTTATGAAAATTTTTATTTCTGATAATTTTTTATGTTAATATTTAATGTTTTGAGTAGTGTGCAGATTGAAAAACGTTTATGAAATGAATTTATTGAATTTGTTTGATACATTACAGGGCCACAAAAAATTGAATCAACCTGTCTCAGTAAATTGGTATTTGAGTCACTACTAAGGGATTTACTCCTTGTAAGACATTATAGAGTTGAAATCTATAAACCCAAAGCTGGAAAAGGAAGTGAATGGATATTGGAGGCTAAGGTGACTGATATATCTTTAAAATATTCTTGCTTCAGTGTACACAGACACAATAAAATAGTAAAATTTGTAGAATTTGCAGCCTGGCCTCTTCAGATACCAGGCTGCAATAAAGCATTCAGCTTACTTTTCCTTAAACATTTTCAATATACATAGTTTGACTTTCTTATTGAAAGTAATTCTGTATTTTCTAAATGGGATGGTGAAACTTTTGCATGTGGAGCTGTAGACCATATCTATTAATAGATTATTAGTCATATCAAAATAATTATATATTTAATATTTATGTAATTATAATGATTTAATTTTATTTATTTTAGCAAAATGTAATTGCTTATTTGTAGCTTGCTTATGATTATCCTTTTAAATATTGGTTGCTTGTTGTGCACAAAGAGATTGTTTTAATCCTCCATCACTTGTACCCTGAAGGAATAAATACACTTGTGTGATTGATGCCCATGAGACTTTTTTGTTTTAATTATAAAATATTCATTTTATTTTGCTTTTTACTGATTTGAAAATGGTGATTAATTATGATTTTGCCAAACTCATTTACAAAATGTTGAAAAACAATAATGAAGATAAAACCAATAATAATATTTTTTTATCATATTTCTTAGAATTTTCAAGGTCACTCATTCCCAAATTGAGACACAGACACCACATCAATGTATATTTTGCCAGTTGCTCATATTTAATTTCTGCCCAGCAAAACTGAAGCTATGGAAAGATTGGACTCTCTTGTTTTGCCTCACAGACAATATAAGAAACAGATGCTATCACTCACCTGACATCTGTTAAATGCCAAAGGGAAAAAAATTGACATCTCGTATTTCATATTATATCAAAATGACAACAGAAAATACTGTTTAATCATTTAGAGAATATTGGTGGAGAAAGATATATGGAAGGATTTGATTTTTATTTCCAAATTTAAAAAAAAATAAAAAGTAGCATCTGTTTGAAACCATATAAGTAGCAGAAGGTTAAGTCACAATATTCTCTCATCTGTCCTTATAGTATTACTCCTGCATTTTGCAATGTATGATACAATATTGCATTCTGTTCTAAAAATGATTTATTTGGAATTTTAGAAATATATTTTTATTGTTCCTTCCACTGTTGCTTAAGGGATAAAAAAACCATTAAATTAATATATGAGGACATAGTTTAACTGAAAGTTTAACTGTTATTTCATACTGATCTAGTCTAGGGAATACAAAGAAATTGTTTGGATTTGTATTGTGCTAGTTTGTAGTTTCTTACCTGTGTTGTTCAATGGACCTTCACTAGTGTGAAGTAATAGGTAATGATCTTTAGTTAATTTTTGTTGCTTTTTTTTTTTTTTTTTTTTTTCCATCTTGTATATTAATTTAATTGGTTTTCACACCCAAAGCTATGGAGGAAAGGAGCTGTCACACAGAAAAAAATGCTATCACTTACCTGGCATTTATTAAATGCTAAAAAGAGAAAGAAAAAAAAAAATTGACATCACATATTTCATATTATATCAAAATGACAATAGAAAATACTGATTTAGAGACTATTAGTGGAGAAAGGTATATGGAAGGATTTGATTTTTATTTCCAAATTTCAAAAAAATAAACTAAAATAAATTAAAAAGTAACATCTGTTTGAAACCATGTAAGTAGCAGAAGGTTAAGTCACAATCTTCTCTCATCTGTCCTTACAGTATTACTCCTGAATTTTGCAATGTATGATACAATATTGCATTTTGTTCTAAAAATGATTTATTTGGAATTTTAGAAATATATTTTTATCGATCCTTCCTCTGTTGCTTGAGGGATAAAAAACCATTAAGGCAAGGATGAAGGCAAGCAAATTACACTTTGTGAATGAGCTGTTAGAATGTCCATTTCATATGTTAGTGCTCAATATTGTGAATGATTGACCTGAAAATGTCACTAATCTGTGCCTGCTGGATTCCACAAAATTTGACTCCAGAACAAAAACAGAAAAGAGTAGTCTTGTGCAGAGAAATGCTTGATCATTTTGAAACACAGGGTCAAATCTTCTTAAATCAAATAGTGACTTTTGATGAAACTTGGATTTTTCACTATGATCCAGAGACAAAACAACAGTTGAGCAGGTGGAAGCATTCTAATTTACCAAAACCTAAGGAATTTCCTTCTAGTTCAGCTGACAAACAAATGGTTCTTGTGTTTTTTGACATAAAAGGCATTCTTGGAAGACTACCACATTTTATGCCTTGTGGTACAACTGTGAATAAGGGAGCATACTCTGAGGTTTTCAGAGTCAAACTTCACCACGCCATTTTTGAGACACATCAATAACTTTCCGGTGTAACGTGGTTTCTCCACCAAGTCAGTGTCTGGCCACATATAGCTAATATTGTGCAGCCAGTGATCACTGCCATAGGTGCCGAGGTTCTGCCACATCCCCCTTATTCACCAGACTTCGCCCCATGTGATTTCTTCCTGTTACACATCTGAAGAAAGCTCTGAAAGGCAAGCGTTTTGCATTCGACAGCGATGTGCGCAGAGCCACAATGGAAGCACTTTGCAGCCTTTCGAAAAATGATTTGCAAGAAGCATTTAATGCTGGAGTGCGACGGTGGTGAAAGTGTGTAAACTTCTAGGGATAGTATTTCAAGGAGGAGAAATCCATAGAAGATTCAGATGATTGCAATTAAGATAAGATTTTGCATCAGTCCGCGAATTACCCCTCGTATAAATATAAATAAAGCATATCCAAATAATCAGAAGTATAAATGAGAACTGGATATAAACCACTTATATTTAATCATCTCTTATATATTTTTTTTTTTTATAAATATATTTTCTAGGCCTCTCCAGGAGACTTAACAGATCTTGAAGAAACATTGTTTGGGAATATTGAAATGACAGATTCTAAAGGTGTAATAGCAGTTAAATGTGGATCTGATTCCTCCAAACAGCAGGTAAGATTCCTCTTTTATTATTAAAAGAAAAGTAAAATTAAATTTCTTGCTCAAATTTCTTCTGCCTTTTCCTAAACAGTTATTGAATACAAAGACTTCAATTCCAATTTTTCGCTGAATTGGATTAATATACTACCATTTGAAATGCCATTCTTTCAATTTACAGCTGTGATACATATTAATTTAACTTAATATAACAAGGAATAAAAGTGAAGCAGTATTGCAGAAATTACAATGATCAGCTTTTAAGAACTCAGAGAGAGAGAGAGAGAGAGAGAGAGAGAAAGAGAATCTTAAGATAATTAACTTTTATAATAGATTCTTAATAGGGAAGAAAAGGTAAACATATATGAGTAAAAGAGAATTAGATAATCAATTATTCGACAGCTAAGTGATTATATCTTTCAAAAAAGTGATAAAAAATGATTCATCATAGTACTATAAGCTTCATAACTCCATTTTAAAAGAATTCCAACGATTTTTTTGCATCTTTTATCTCATGTTATATATATTTTTTTTATGTTTTTATTTATGTATGTATTTTTTTGCTTTAGGCAAAATATTGGAAGCTGTTGTTTTAAAATAAGCTGACAGAGTGATAATAAGTGGTCAGCAGACCTCTGTCATTAAAAAAAATCATACAACAGGTTACATTCACATTCTGCTGATGGCTAGAAAAATTCTTTAAGATTTTTTGCCCATTGCTGAGTTAAACAGCTTTAGGGAATAAACTTTTTCCACTGAAATACTTTACATACAATGTAAGACAAAGACAAATTGATATCTATAAGAAATACAATTTACAAATGTGATAAATGGATTCATCATGTCTTGAGCCATCTTTTATGCTAGCTATGTACACAGCCAGTTTTCAAACAGGTAAATATCTTATCCCTTGATTTTCATTTATAAGGCTAAGAATAAATATAGAATTTTATTTCCAAACACCTTTGTTTCAGTGGTAGGAAAATCATTACCAGTGGTAGGATGCATTACCAAAGATTTTTCTATGCACTCATGCATGTCTTTTTTATTTTGTTACAATTTTTGTTCTTTTTGTCATTCTCTTCATCTTTTTAAAAAGAAAAAAATAACATTCTATCCTTTTTTCATTATTATTTGCATACTATAAACAAATTCTGTGTGTGTGTGTGTATATATATATATATATATATATATATATATATATATATATAGCCTAATTTGATTCTATATATTTTCAGTTCAACTATTATTTTGTCAGTGGTGTGGTTTGGCCATGCAAGTACTGGGCTTTCTGTTTTATTATTTTTCGCTGCATAAGGACCACCCACTATGCAAATCAATTGCACCGGCGGTCTGATCTTAGTATCATTCTGTCGTTGCATGGATTTGTTTAGCGTTCGAAATGCAGTGATTCCCTGACTATTATTGGCCTCGTGGTCCTCTGTCGAGATGGGGCATAATGGTCAGTCTATTTTATTTCATTTTATTAATTATTATTTTCAATTTATTTGGTCATGTAATGTTGTTAGTCTACGTTTCCTCCTTGGTGAGATTTCACATAATTCAGAAACTGGTGCCATCGAGAGGATGCTGCTAAATGTCTTTCAATTGGCTTAATTTTCTAAATTATTTTAGGAATGTTGCTTCAACACTACCCTCTTCTTCTTTATCCCCCTCCCATATATATTTTTCTGTTATTGTTATGTTATTTTATTCGGTTAAGTTCTTTTTCACTCTACTGGTTTGCCATGCTACTGGCAAATATCCTATTTTAATTTAGCTTATTATAAGCAACATGTAGTGGATTGTGCTTTTCTGCTGCCACTGATGTTTGCTTTCCTACTATTTTTTCTTATTAATTTTAACATATATTTTATTAATTTCTATCTCTTTATTTAATTTTTGGATTAATTTGATCCTATATATATATATTGAAGAAATTTATTATAACACATTTGTTATATTCATGTGAAGGAATTTGAATATAACAAATGTGTTTTGTTTTGCGTTTTTTTTTTTTTTTTTTTTAATCATGTATAGAAGTGACTGACTCCTCAACATTTTATTTTTTAAAGGGAAAAAAATGTAGGGTAAAATGACAGAATTCTGTAATGAAAAATAATGTATTGTTATTATTTTAGTATGATGTGGGACCACAAGTTTTATATTATTGTTTACAAAGGCAAATGTCTATGCTTGTGTAATTGTAAATATCTGTGTGAAACATTTTATTCAATGAAAATAATTGAAGAATTTATTATGTTTTAATAAATTGGAAGTTTTTCTTCTATGTACCACTTGACTGCTCACTTAAACATGATAAAAGTTTGCTAATGTAGACCCTTGCCATATAATGAGAGATAGATGGCAAGGGTCTATACTAAGTTTCAAAACAGCTTTGACAGTGTTATCTAGTTTTAAGAAAGAAAGAATCACCATAAAATAATATTAAAAGTTTACATTAATTCCTGGATACCATCATCTGTAATGTGAGCATGAACCCAAGCCTTCATGTCAAAAATTTGGCCCCTATCAACGGAGAAACAAAAGTCTTTCAAGGCATAAAATTAATGCAAAAACACATTTAATTCAATTATTTCAGTACCTTTGTTGAAATATAACCTTTACTAGCTGATGTGTTTATTGTAAGTGTACAACATCATATAGCATAAAATCTTGGAAGGCTATATTATTAATAATTTAATGTATTTTCCAGGTTGTTGGAGTTGCTTATGGTGATGCTATCTTGCGAAAATTATCAGTATGTGAGTTTGTGGACAATGATTATTTCTCAAATCTTCAGGTAGGTGTTTCTTTTAATGGATGGAAATGTGTTCCAGATGGAACACTTGTCTCCTGTTTGAATTGGTGTAGGTTTGATTCTTACCTCCAGACCTGAGATTTATACCCATCAGCAATGGTAGCACCTTCGAAAACTTTTCAGATGTTGGCTACCCTAGTTATTTGTTTACAGAGTTGTAGTTTTTTGAAAGGATGGATGCCAATAATTTATAACTTTGGAATATGATACTGCATTGCATAGGCTTAAGTTTTTATAATAAAAACAAGGTTACTGTAGGTAGTGAACCTACAACATATATTGTACTCAGAAATAAACCAAAAATATTAAAAAACAGCTAAAACTGCAGCATTAAAATATGAGAAAGCCCTGAATGGCTGCAAACTTCTCTCCAAAAATTGGTAAGGAACAATAAAAAAAAATATATAATAATAAATTTGCTTTCATCATATAAAAAAAACAACTTTAGTCCATATAGTGCAGTGTCAATTTAAATACAAGATTTCCTGCATTCATTATGACATGATAGTTGAAAAAATGTATAGCATCATTGTTTATTAGTTAGTTGGTCTTTAATGTAGGTAAAATAGCTTTATAGTAATACCATATGACATTTTCCAGTCAATAATAAATATTACAATGAACTTTTTAAGTTCTAAAAAATAATGCAACCAGGTGTGATTAATACTATCTCTGATTACAAACCTTAGAATTTATTAAAAGGTTTAGGTTTCATTCCTGCCTCCTTTCTTGTATGCATTGGCTTCAGCCATTAAATATTCTATGCTCATCCTCATTTATCCATTTTTCAACTGTATATTGTATAACACAGCAGCTCTGGTACTGAAATACAATGGTTAGGCCACGCCTTGTGTACTGCGTACACGTCTGGAGGCCTCATTTTAGGAAGGATGTAGAGTTGCTTGAGTGAGTACAGAGAAGGGCAACAAGATTGGTGAGGGGCGGTCTTACCAAGAAAGGCTTATGTTCTGCAAATTGCAGCATCTGGAGACTAGGCACCTGGGAGGTGATATGATTAAGGTGTATAAGGACTTGAACAGGTTCAATTCTGATGGGATTTCTCTTGCTCAGATTACGAACCTTAGGGGACATAAATTCAAATTGAGGAAAGACAGTTATAAAATAGATGTGCGGAAATTTGCCTTTAGCCAGCGTGTAGTTGATTGCTGAAGCAAATTTCCATCTGTCGTTGTGGAAGTTGATAGCATAAATTCAAGGAGGAATTGGACAAATGTTTAGAGGGAATGGATGTGTGAAATTGTTTTTTTTTTTTTTTTTTTTTTTTTGCTGTTGCTACATAAGCTTGCTTTCTTGCATCACATGCCTTTACTACTACATGGAAAAATGAAATAAGTGCATTTGACTCTAAATTTTAAAGTGAACATATTTAAAATTTACAGTTTTAAATATGGTCATTCTCACATAGTTGCCATGGCATTTTAAGAAAAAAAAAAAAAAAAAAGCTTCTGCAGATAAGAATGGTAATATATGAACAAATTGAGTTTTGTTTCGGAATAAAACATATCAGATTGATTTATGCAAAATACTGCATACATATAGGAAGCAGTAATTCCAGAATAACACTGTTTTATTTATTTATTTTTTTGTTTAGTGATATACAGGAATTTTGTCAGCAGAGATAAAGTGGTGATTATCTCCATTTCATAAAGTAATAGTTATGTGCATCTTGAATACAGGTCTGGAAGCCTCATTATAAGAAGGATGTGGATCTCTTGGAATGGGTGCAGAGGCAAGGACACAAGAAGCCTACCACGAAAAATGTCAGTTCTGCAAATTGAAAGCTTGGAAACTGTTGGCACCTGCAAGGAGACTTGACTGAAATGTTTATTGAAATGGATTGAGTAAACTAAATGCTGATGGCATCCTTATTCTTCTCAGACAACACACATAAGGGGACAATAAACCTAGATTGAAAAAGGATTGCTGCAGAATAGATGTGTGAAAATTTGCTTTCAGCGAGAGAGTAATTGACTGTTAGAGCAAACTTCCATCTGGTGTTGTGGAAGTAGGTAGTTTGAATAAATTTAAATTTTCAAAGTGATGAGGTGTGGTGATTAAGTTCCTGGACTGATGCTGTTGTGATCATATTCAATGTGTTTGAAAAGAAACTTAAGTGGTATGTTGTAGTTCAAACTTCTTCCAACAGATGTACAGAGATCCTCCATTAGGCTGACAGATTGCAACTAACAACCAGTTTCATTAGTAGCTTAACATTCCTTTTTGCAATGGAGCAACAAATGAATATCAAATTTTGCTTTAAACTGGGAAAGTCTGCAAAAGAAACATATGAAACATTAAAAACTGTTCATGATGATGAAATGTTAAGTCATATCACTGTATTTGACTGGTATAAGCAGCTCAAAGACGTGAGGCTGTTTGCAATGATCCAAGAATTGGATGTCCGTCAACCTCTCAAATGAGGACAGAGCGTAAAAGTTCACAAAATTCGGGCAAGAGATTGTCATTTTACCATCAATCAGAATGATGGCTGATGAGTTGGATGAATAAGGTGACAATTTGTCAAATTCTGTTGGAAGAATTTACATAGACCTTCCATTTTCCAAATGGAAGGTCTGTGTAAAATTTGTGCACAGCCTTACAGATGAGCAGAAGCAATGAAGAGTGTCATCATGCAAAGACTTCATCTAGACTTGTCAAGGCAATCCTAATTTCCTCAACTGTATTGTCAGTGGAGATGAGCATTGGGTGTTTCAGTATAACCCAGAGACAAAGCATTAGAGCTTACAGTGGACTTCAAAATCATTGCCAAGGCCCAAAGTTTTGTTACAGAAGTCCAAGGTCAAGATGATGCTGAGCATGTTTTTCAACAAACAGTGTGATTCACAAAGAATTTGTAACTGAAGTGGGGGGGGGAGAGTGTCAGTGTTGCATTTTACATACAGGTGCTTCAAAGACTATTGAACCACATTTCCTGGGTGAGGCTGCAATTTTGAGAGAAAAGCAGTTGGTTCTTGTTGCATGACAATTCCCTTTCCCATTCTGTACTTGTGAAAACATTTCCAATGGAACATTGCATTCTACAGATCAACCTTCCGCCCTACTCTCCCAATATAGCACCAGCAGACTTCCCAAGGTGAAAACTGCCCTCAAAGGAAAGGATTTCAGGATGTTGAGACATAAAGAAAAATGTAACTACCAAACTGAATATCTCTTTGGATGCCTTCACTGACTCTTTTCAAAAACTTTTAGAATGGCATAACAACTGTATTCAATCAGGTGGTGATTACATTGAATAAAAATAAAACCATTTTTTATTGTGCTGGTCTTGGAACTTAATTGCCACACCATGTGTTTTATTTATTTATTTATTTTTGCTGATGCTATATAAACTTGTTTCCTTGCATCATTTGCACCACTAATACTAATAATTCCCTTTCATGAAGTTTTGATAATCCATAATTTCTGCAAAAATGTTTTAAAATGCAAACTATATATAGGTGTGCTGCTTGCTTGGTTTTTAAATAAGTGGAAGCTTGCTTTTATTGTATGGTAGGTGCAATATAAATAAGTTTTCTCTTATTCTGAAGTCTTTTATCTTTAAAAATGTGTCCAAAACTCTTTAAAAAGGCTGTCATTAAAGTGGTGTAGGAAATGCTCTTTCCATGCATTCAACTATTAGCAAATAGCCACACACACACACACACAGAGAGAGAGAGAGAGAGAGAGAGAGAGAGAGAGAGAGAGAGAGAGAGAGAGAGAGAGAGGTGTGTGGGGGGGGCAAGACTCTGTAACAATATGATTCTGGTTCTTTGTACATCATATAGTTCACAATCTTGATTCCTATAGAATTTCAATTTTCTGAAATATTGTATGAACAAAAAGAAATCATATGAGGTTAAATCGGATGTATACGGTGTACCATGGCATCTTGTTGCTATAATTGCCTTATTGGAAGGAATACTCTTTCCACCATTCAACTATTAGTAAACAGCAAAGCTTGTATAGAGATCAAAGCAATAACCACACATTATTATGATTTAGCTTTCGTGATAATTCATATACCATGTAGTTCACATTCTCTATCCATATAGAATTTCAAGCTTCTATGTTTTTGCATATTAGTGCTATAATTGCCTAAATGCCTTTATTTCCTTGTTGTCTCTACATTGTTAAAATGCTTCTTTTTTTTTTTTTTAGGCACTTTTGGTTCATCTGAGTCCAAAAGAATGTTTATTGCCAGCCACAGACATGGGTGGTAACTATAGCAACATGAAAGACATCATGAAAAGAAATAATATTTTAGTATCTGAAATGAAGTCAAGTAGGTGGTTTGTTTTTCATATGTTTAAATTTAAATGTTTTGAAATAATTTGTTGCACATGATATATTTGTTACAAAACACAGAAAAATTTTATTTGATTTAGTTAGCCCTATTTTCATTACACACCATTTTGGAACACAAATAGTCTTGTATTAGATGAAAAATCTTGTTTTCCAAAAGTTTGTATTAAAAATAGAAAAATGGCAAGGTATAAAATAGCAATTTTTGACCTTTGTTTATAATGTTATAAGCATGCACTATGAGGGCACATTCTTCATGTAATATGTGGAACTGCACAGAAATTATCTGCACTATTAATTTCTAATGAGATAGCTAGATGAAATGACTGTGGAAACACAGTAAACACTTTCCTAAGTTGGTTTTTTTGAAGTGTATTAAAGTAAGCATTTGAAGTTCTAATAGATCATTTAACTAGCCAACCATTGTGTATTTTCCTTGGAAGGTACTAAAAGTTTGAACGTGGTTACAAACTTCAGTTCTACATGAGAAGTGCTATTATAATCAGAATCACATGCACCTATTGGCAGCTTAAAGGCATCCAAGAACCTATTCTAATACCCTTTTTTTTTTTTTTTTTCTCCCCCCCCCTCTCTCTCTCTCTCTCTCTCTCCAGAATAAACTACTTACAGAATTATACCGATAACTTTCTTTAAGGTGGAAGACATTGCTTTATTCTGTAGCAGTGGGAAAAAATTATTTAAAATTTACTAAAAAATTAGTACCATCTCATCTTAAAAAATTAATAATTGCAAACTTTACATAACTGCATATTTACTACCACTTTGTAGAGTTGCAGTTACATTGCACTTTTTTCAAAAGCATGAAATTTAAAAACGTTATTGAGTGCTTATAAATACATGAATGTAATAATTATTATTCATTTAATTAAATTGTCCTGGCAGCTTAATTTTCTTTTTTTTTTTTTAACTAGGTGACTTCAGTATTAAAGATATCACACAAGATTTAAATCGGTTACTCAAGTTTAAGAAAGGAATGCAGGCACAAAGTTCTTTAATTCGTAAGGATTTTGAAGTTTCATTAGTTTATAGTAATGTATTTACTTAATATCTTTTATGTTTAATTATTCTTAAATATGTTCATTGATTCTAGCAGTACTGATAATGCTGTGAATTAGCATTGATTTTACTGCATATTCATTTCTTAAATCAATTTATCTTATCCCTAAATCACTTTATTTGCTTTGTGGCTCCAAAATGCATGTTTATAAGGATTTTTCAAAATACACTTGTGTGGCAATTGGAAAATGAGACTGATGCTAGAAAAAATTATCCCATGTATGAGTAAACTAACCTTGTTTTATTCAAAGTAACTTCCTCCTGTGTCCACACACTGCATGCAATGATCACAAAGCAACTGGAAAGCAGTGACTTGTATACTGTTTAATGTTCTCATCACAGCTCTTTGAATGGTTTCAACGTCATCAAAATAATAGCTTTTCAGTGATGCCTTGAGCTTCAAGAATAAAAAGAAGTCACATGGGGCTAAGTTTAATGAATACAGTGGTTGTGACACTACACAGATGTTTTTGCTAGCCAAAAATTCCCAAACAATGAGTACCTTGTGGCTTGGTGTGTTTTCATGCAAAAGGAACCAACTGCTGTCTTCTCCATACTGAGGCCACACATGACAGTCTCTGCAACAAACATTTCAAAACATCCAAGTGGTAGGTAGTAGTAACACTTTGACCATTGGGCATGAACTCTATGCAAAATTCCCTTGCTATCGTAGAAAATGATGAGCATGGTTTTGACCTTTCTTTGATGAACTTTTTTGGCTTTGGGATAGTTTTCCGACTTCCACTCCACACTTTGTCGCTTTGTTGCAGAGTTGTGCTGAAAACACCATGTCTTGTCTCCTGTAATGATCAAATTCAGGAAGTTGTTTACTTTCAGTGGCCTCAGTGAGTTTCCTGCAGTGTTCAACTCACACCTGCCATTGGCCATTTCTTAACAAATGTGGAACAAACCTTGTTAACAGATGCACCTTCATTTTCTTCAAATCCTGGGTTACTATTTGTCAAATGATTTCCTTATTAACACACTGATCTTCTGAAATCATTTGGAATGTTGCACATCGGTCACTTGTAATATTTCCTGCACCTTTTCAATCAGTTCTTTAAAACAATTTTTTTGCATTATTGTTTTTTACAATTTTTTCCACAATACCTTTATAGTTTTGAATAATTATTAATTTTTCTAAGGGAAGTTGTGTGATGCTATGTCTATACATTGTTAATTTTGTCAAGCCTAGGCCTCTGGACAGTTGACTGAAATGGCAGTTAAGGATCTTCTGTCAGAGATATGAAAATTGAAATTAGTAAAACGTGCAAAGCATCAAGCTTTATTTTATACTTAGTAGGCTGCACATTTGTCTTTTATAGATATAGCATCACAAATTGTTTGTAAAACAAGTCTTGCTACCAAAGGAGATACCATGATAAAACTGGCAGTTTTTATTACAGTATCTGAGTGATGCACTTTGAATTGTTAGCCTAATGCAACAATTGGAATAGGGTCAGGCTTATTGTTAAATTGTCTGTAAAGCGAGTCTTGCTACTAAAAGAAATACCGTGATAAAACTGGCAGTTTTTATTACAGTATCTGCGTGATGCATTTTGAATTGTTAGCCTAATGCAACAATTGGAACAGTGTCAGAGTTATGCTTTTGAAACTCATGGTGCATTTATATGTGCCCGTGACCACCAAATACGGAGGATGCGGAAAGGTCAGGGAATGACCACCGCATATCCCCGGAGCAATATGGCCTTAGTTGCCAATGCTCCTAAAAACCAAATAACAACAACAGCATTTATATGTGACACTCTGCCAGTAGAAAGTAGATGAATATAAAAGGTATGAAAGTTGCATAATATTATTATAAAAAAAAAGAAAAGAAAGAAAAAAGCAGTTGGAATAAAATGCTGGAAAACATGAATAAAGGAAAGTTAATCTAAATCAGTTATAATTTTAATGCTTACTATTTGCCATTTAGAAGTTATAGTATATCTTACTATTTGTAAAAAGAATATTTTTATAGTCCCAATTAAGAGCACTAAGTGGGGACAGTAATACATGAATTCTGCCATCAAAATCTTCTTTCTATAAACAAAATATGGATGTTTTATGGAGGAAACAAAAAAATAATAAAAAAAGGATGCTGATGCAGTGGAATAAATGTAAAAGTGAACCCTATGCCTTGATTGACTTTCGTTTGACTTATGTATTAATAGTCCATTTGCTATAATTTAACTGTACTTCTTTCTTTATGTAATGTTTGTAGCAAATGATCAGTAATAAATTATATGAAATTTTGAGGGCTGTAGATTCTGTTTATTTCATTGTGTAAGAAAGTTTCTGTCATTCTTAAGTAACACTGTTTATATAGTTTATTAAGTAAAGGAACTACAGTGTTTTTTCTTGTTGGAAGTACTTTCTAGAAGATTGACAGAATCGCATTGTTTGATTTAGACCATTAATAGGAATAAATGTTAAGCCTTAAGCAGAAAGCCTAAGCTAACAGAAACTCATTCCATCCTATTGTGCTCAAACTGCGGAGATGATATTAGCCTATGTACTAAGAACTAGAGGTTCCAATACTTTTCCATCTGTGGTTTTCATCAAAAAAAAAAAAAAAACTTGGTGTTTTCAGATTAAAGTCTTTACAGCTTACCAGAGATGGGGTTGGGCTTCCTAATGTCTCCAATTAGAACCAAAACATGTCAGGTAATAGAATAATTCAGTTTAGGTAAATTCTTCCATTCTCTGGGAAGTAGGTAGTATGACCTAATTGAAATGTAAAGTATATGCTTTATAATTACATTTGATATTTTTTCATTAGTTGTTTTTAAAATTAGGAACTTTTGGCTTTAATTATAATGTTTATCATTAGCCAGTGAATTAAACTGCTTAGATCTCTGGCACATGATGCAAGAAAGCAAACTTATACAACATCAGCCACAAAAAAAAAAAAAAAAAACACACCTTCCCATTTCACCGATCCATTCGTTCCAAATATTTGTCTAAATTTATTTAAGCTATCTACTTCCATATTCCTTTGAGAGGAAAATCTTGCACACATAAATTGTAGCTTATGCAGATATTTTTTTGTCTCTAGGAATAACCACTGGATTACCACTAGTGAGGAGACTTTTTTTGCCAGTCAATAGCAAACATTAAAAATGACTGCTTTGGTGTGTGTAATCAGCGTCAGTGTGTTTACTTAAATATTGAAGGGGGGGCTTTTTTCTCTCTCTCTCTCTCTAATATAATCTCTGTTCAGTTTTTATACAGTACTTTCCTCTCTTTTTTATTGCAGCTGAAGTAGATAAGAATATTGCAATGGGTGGAATTTCTGCTCTTATCAAATATTTAGAGGTAATCATTTACTTCTGGTTTTTATTATACAGATATCATTATTATTAATAATTAGAAATTATATTCCTGAGATTTAGACTTAGTTTGTGAATATTATTTGAAAATTTTCACTGTAATTATTATTTTCATGCCAGTAATAACATTAGTTTAAACTAATGTTACTACTAATGTTAGCAACATATTGAGCTAAAATAATATTCATCTATTAATGATTCATCTCTAATCACAGGTTGTAGATAAAGAGGCAGCTCAAAAATATTCAGACACTTTGAAGGAAATTGCAGAAGAAGGAAGTTATAGTGATCAACAAATATTTAGCGTTGATGAAACCTGATTGTTCCAGAAGCAAATGCCTTCTAAGACTTTCTTAGCTAAAACAGAAAAACCACAACCTGGTTATAAAGTCACCAAAGATAGGCTTACATTTTTATTAGGGGGAAATGCTGAGGCAGATTTAAAATTAAAGACCATGCTCGTTTATCGTGCACAGAATCCTAGGGCTCTTAAAGGCTTATATCAAGAATCACTCCTAGTAATTTGGCAATCTAACAAGAAAGCATGGATAATTAAAGCTCTATTTGAGGAATGGTTCACAGGCTATTTTTGCCCAACAGTTGAAAATTATTGCAGAAAAGATGGCACCTCCGTAGCCAGGTGGGCAGGAGCAGCAGTGCATAGCACATGCTTCCTGATTAGACTGGGTTTCGAGCCCATGCCCACCAAATACGGAGGATGTGGAAAGGTCTGGGTATGACCACCGCATATCCCCGGATCAATATGGCCTTGGTTGCTAATGCTCCTAAATACAAAAAACAAACAAAGCAGAAAAAATAATCTTGATTTTAAAGCTTTATTAATTTTGCATAATGCTCCTGGTCATCCCATTGCTCTTGATTCCTTGTGTGAAAATATCAAAGCAATATTTTTACCACCTAATACAACTTTCTTGCTGTAACCGATGGATCAAGGGTGTATTGCAACTTTTAAAGCTTACTACCTGAGAAGCACTTTTAAACAAGCAATTCAAGCAACATCTAGAGAGAATGCAATTTCATTGATAGAATTCTGGAAAAAGTATAGCATCAAAGATGCCGTTGAAAACATTCACCAGTCATGGCTTGAACTTACATCAAGCAATATGAGAGCCATGTGGAAGCATCTTCTTCCTCACTGTGCAAATGAATTTAAAGGCTTTCCAAAAGAAATGGAAGGTGTTGTTGAAGAAATAACTCACATCAGAAAGGACCTTGATTTTAATGAGTTCAAGGATTAATTGAATCCCATTCCAAAGAACTGAGCAATAGTGATCTAAATTTAGATACCCAATGAGCGTATAAAGCTGTCGATGATTGTCAAGGTGATGCAACTCTTACCCACAAGAAAGAGGTCACTCGAACGGAATTTGATGAGATTTTTCGTGCTATCGAAGTTTTTAAGCAGCAATGCTTAGATGCTGACCCTGATGTAGAACGCAGCAGTAAAATTTGTCGAAACATGGGAAAGGCTTTGATCCCTTATCGACAGATGTATGATAAGAGGAAGAAGGAGAATACACATCAAACTGCACTTATAAAATTTTTTTAAAAAAGTAGAATATTTTCCTTTATTTAACTTTTAATTTTATTTAATTTTTATTGTGCTTTGTAATTATAATTTGTTGGAAAAATTTTAAAAATACAGTACAGGCAACCCCCTTATAACACGGTACTTCTACAATATGGTTTTCTCTAACACAGTTTGAGAATTGTGGGAAATCTTGCATAACACGGTACTTTTGAGCTTTTGTGCTGGGAAAACTGCTATTATGTTAGATGTAATTTTCAATGTTTCTATTCCTTTTTGTGAGTCCCTGCTGCTGACTCGCAAGTTGTTATTGCCTTCATGATATTTTTATAAAGCACATTCTTTAATCACGTTACATTATCATAATACAATAAAAACAATTTGCACTTTCCGTTTTATTGGGCTTTTCTGTTAGTGTAATCAATTATAAACAGGTAGTAAACTCTATCTTCTTGCATTTACTATAAGTATCGACAGCTGGAATTATGTGAGTTTTCATGCTATTATGGTGAAATGTGTTTCCCCTTCCATGAAGTATTCAATCATATTAAAAACATAAATAAATTTTCAGAAACTCATTACTCTGTATCTCACTTGTGCGTATCGTGTTTGTTGCAACTGGCGCACGCTGTTTTCTTTGTTATTAATTGCTTATCATTTTTACTGTTTTATATTTTACAACCAAAAAAAAAAAAAGTCAGTAAACAGATATATCAATTAGTTAGTATGTACATATTACAGTACGTATTAATTACATAAGCGTAAATTTATTTTTATTTTGCTAACTGGAAAATATTCTCCAGATTTTCACGTATCATTTAACTTTGTTAATTGGTAAGGTAATAAAGTTAAATTTGTGCTTTATATCTTTAAAGCGGGGTCCACTGTATTTTGTTAGAAGATCCCAGAGTTAGGTTCTGTGCTACTGAACTTGTGCTTATTTGAGACCATAAAAAATTGTGACTTCGAAACATGCAGATTGTGACAGAGAGCAGAAGGTACACGAAATCTAGATGCTGCAGAAGAGATTGTGCCTAGCAGCAATAAAAGGAAGGAAATTAAATGAACGTACATTATCTGACATATAAGTATCACAGTTTGTAAGGTAAGATGTTTGTTCAGTTATTACTATTTAAGTTACTACTATTATAAAACTAAAGTGAAAATATTAAGTTATTACTACTATAAAAATTAAGTTTCTGATAGTTTTTCTTAAAAAAAAAAATAAAAGGTGTATTTTTGTTAGCTTTTGGAATGTAACCCCCTCCTTTTTGTACTGGTTCTTAGTCCCGTATAACATGGTTTTGCATTACACGAAATTTTATTTTATAGGAACCAAACTGCCGTGTTATGAGAGTTACCTGTACTGTATATTTTCGAGAATAAATAAAAAAGTCGCTGAACCAATTATATTATTTTCCATAGGTTATTAAGTTTGATTAATTCACCTTTCAATTAGTGCGCCGCTTTTGCATGATGCATTGAGCACACTAATCGAGGGATTGCTGTATATATCACTAATGGTTGAACGTCTTTCAAAATTCAATCTTGCTGTTATTACAAGCAATGGTAGGCCACTAAAGACCATTTTCTTCAGTATCTAGTGTCTGATATCAATTATTTTTGAGAGGATAATGTGGTGAAAAGCAAAACATTTTAATAGTTATAATTATAGTTCCTCTTATGCAGTATTAAAATGCTTTTATCTTTTAAGTATTAGATAACGAGAACCAAATTTATTTTTTTATTTTTTTTAATATTGCCCTGATGAAGAGGTGTATTTTTGTCAAAACAGATTTGCAACATTTAAACTCCCATAACACGCAGGCACACCATGATGAATAACTATGGTGTGTTTGTTAACAGCATTTAGAATATATTTTAGTCGGTTGTTTGTTTGTTATTTAGTTTTTAGGAGCATTAGCAACTAAGGCCATATTGCTCCGGGATATGCGGTGGTCATTCCCTGACCTTTCCGCATCCTCCGAATTTGGTGGTGACGGGCTCGAACCCCGGTCTAATCAAGAAGCATGCTACGCACTGCTGCTCCTTCCCACCTGGTTATGGAGGCGCCTATTTTAGTCAGAGAAAAAAAAATAAAATTTTTTTTATGAAACATATCCTTATTCTGATTTATAAACATCCAATAAGGGTGTTACTCCCTGCATGCTGAATTATGTTAAAAAAGTGCATGTATACTAAATTTTTATATTCATATAGGAGTATACTTGGCATAGGATGGTGATGAAAGCCATCAGTTATTTGTGTGATTTTTTTTTTTTTTTTTTTTTTTATGGAAATTAATTCCTTATTTAAAAAATAAAAAAATATCCACTTTGATGTGAAGTAAATAATATATCCTTTGTATATTACTTCAGGGATAGTCAGACAAGATGCCGTAGCCAAGTGGTCAGCCACGAGGGTGCATAAGTACACATGCTTTGATTGACCAGGGTTCAAGCCCATGACTGCTAAATATGGTGCTGTTTATTGTATGATTTCTATCTTGTGAACTCCCCTGATCGTGTGGTCATCCCAGAGTATAAACAGAAAAATTTATTTATTTATTATCTTGCATAAACTTCTCATGCCAATCATCCTACTGTAGCATTAACTTCCCAAATATGTATACAGCTAGGCCTCGCATAACGCGAGTTCGATTAACGCGATATTCAGTTAACGCTATTTGAAAAATGATATCACTTTACGTGATGCAAATTTCCATTTAACGTGATCTTTTTTTTTTTTTTTATGCAATAGTTGAAAAATATTTTAATCGCGCGTTAAGCTTACCGCGAGTCGTATCAATAAACAAACGTTTGCTTGCTGCCCGCCTCGGTGTGTTCCATCAACCATCAGAAGAAAATGTGTTTGTCTCCTGCTAATAAAGTCAATGCAGACTTGCATTTAAAAATTCAAATTTTTAAATGAGCCAGATGAAAATGTTACCGCGAAGGTGATAACGGTAAAAGAATTAGATGAAATCTTTCGCATCACATAGAACCTCAAACAAAAGGTTTGATGTTCTCTGCAATATTTATTTCGCCAGGGCCCAGAGAAGATTGCTGTCGGCTATTGGAAATCGATTGATGAAAAGAGAAAGTCAACACTGTTCAAATATTTCCGCAACAGTAATTTCTTCATTGTGTATTTTATGTCAGAGGTTCCCAAACTTTCTCGGTTCACGGCACCTTTAATGTCTCAGTAATTTTTTCAAGGCACACCCAGACTAAAAGAAATACCTAACAGTTTCGTTTAGTAGTTAGGTCTAAACAACTTAATAAGAAATGCTGAAACTGTGAACTACCTCGAGCTAGTAGTTCGCGTGGTGTCCGACAGATGTCGAGTATCGCTGTGTTTCCCTTGAAAATTTAAAATATTCCGCAGCGCACAGTTTAAGAAACGCTGTTTTATGCAATAAACATTTAATTTCATAATTATTTTCATTATCTTTTACATTATATACAGTTAAAAAGTTATTTAAACGGCATTTTTAAAATTCTTTTATGGACATTCCAGAAGATCAAGGACCAATTATAATTTTTCCTATTGGTTATTATATTCGATTAACGCATTTCCTTTTTGCGCGATGCGCTCGCGGTACGAATTAATCGCGTAATCGAGGCCCGCCTGTATATTGCTCATTTTTTATATAATATTGGTGTAAATACACCATAGTTTACCCATAAGTTTAACTACATAAGTAGTGTTAAGGCATCATTTGATTTTATCTCATATTGTGGCTACCTTCACGAGATACCAGGTATTGCACTACTTCGAATAAACAATGCTTCTCTAATAGAGGAGACTACTGTTATTTATTCTCAGTGGGCATCACCGCCGACCGGGCTAGCCGAGTGGGTAAAGTACCTGCCCGGCAACCCAAAGGTTGCGGGTTCGATTCCCGCCTCGGGCTTGGATCAAAGTACTGCAAAAACCTTGGGAGGTGCAATATGGCCACAGAAGCCGATGCGCCAACAACTACCAAATCAAAAAAAAAAATCTGGGCATCACCACCCAGAGAGCACCATTTCCGAGCTTGTTGGCTCGCTCATCGGTGGGCAAGCAGGTATCCTGGTAATGCAAACGTGCCCCCACGGTTGTGAAGTTAATTCCACAATATGGGTAAACTATGGTACATTTACACCAATATTATATAATTAATTTCAACCCATAACATTATGCCTTGTGCATTTAGTCTCCTAAAAAAAAGTATATGTTGCTCACGCAATTAATGGTTATGACCCTTCGTAGATTTTGTAGTTTGTTGAAACTTTGCTTTCTTAATTTGAAATAAATAATTATGAATAATTAACAAGTTTTAAAATAGCTGGGGTTTTTTTTTTATTTTATTTTATTATTTCCTTCTGCAGTCTTTACATGTGTCTAGTTTTTCAAGTGCAATTTTTATTCATTTTCAACTTGTGAAAATGTCATTGTCACTTATATATTACATTATACTTTTATTATATGTGTAGCTGTTAGGAGATGAAAGCAATTTTGGACAGTTTACTCTGGATACCTTTGACCCTAGTCAATATGTTAGATTAGATGGTGCTGCTGTAAGAGCTTTGGGTATTGTTCCAGCATCTACTGATGGTAAATATATTTCACCTGTAGTAGTTTTCTGTTTCATATTTGAACTTTTATTATGATTTTATCATTATCCTTTCATATTTCATTCTTAAACCACTCATATATATATATTTAATTATACATATTTGAATAACGTTTAAAATATTTGCAAACAAAAATAAACCAAAAATAGACTGACCAATACGCCCCATCTCGACAGAGGACCACAAGGCCAATAATGGTCGGGGAATCGCTGCATTTCAAACTCTAGACGAATAGATCGAAAGATCAGTCTGCCACCCGATCCCCAGATCAAACCACCAATTCAGGGGAATTGAACAGCGGTGGTCTTTTTTTTTTTTTTTTTTTTTTTTTTTGTTTTATTGTAGTGGTTTACATCTCTGTTGGTGATATTTCACATAATTTTGGACCTGGTGCCCGTCAGAGGGGGCACCGTTAAATTTCTATTTAATTGGCTTTTAAAATTTAATGAATTATTATTCGTACATTTAGATTTTCTAAATTATTTTAGAGAATTTCTGCTGCAATATTTTAACTCTTGTTACCCCTCTCTTCCCTCCCTGCTTGGTTTGATTTAAGTTAGGTTTAATTTCGCCTTTTTTCTTCTTGCCATACTGCTGGCATTATTTTTATTTTAACCCTTATTCTAATTTATTTGTATAGTTGAATATCTTTCAAAAATCAGTCTTGCTGTTATTACAGCCAAAGGTAGGCCACTGTTGTTAATTTCTTTAGTAAAAACCGTTGATGATGCACCAATAAAACTCAACCAACCAACCAACCTTTAATAAAAACCATTTCCTTCA
Source organism: Mastigoproctus giganteus (assembly GCF_048544385.1). Classification (NCBI taxonomy): domain Eukaryota; kingdom Metazoa; phylum Arthropoda; class Arachnida; order Uropygi; family Thelyphonidae; genus Mastigoproctus; species Mastigoproctus giganteus. Next base: position 218,739,901 of record NC_143581.1, on the reverse strand, counting down.
GCATCTGGTAAAAAGTAAATTACTTTTGAGAGGATAATTTGGTGAAAAGCAAAACCATTTTAATAGTTATAATTATAGTTCTTCTTCTTATTCAGTATTAAAATGTTTTTATCTTAGATAACAAGAACCAAAGTCTACTAGGCCTGATGAACAGATGTAAGACTTCTCCTGGACAGCGTCTGTTGGCACAGTGGGTGAAACAGCCCTTAATGGATATTAATAAAATAGGTTAGTGTTATTAAAATCTGTTAGAATTTGTTTAGTCTTTCAAGTTTATAATAACAAAGATTTAGGAAACAGTAAATAATATTTAGTGTTAAATAAGTGTGTGTGCGTGCGTGCGCAATAGAACCTCATAAATCTAGCAACTTGACTTTGATTTGTACCCTTTGCTTTAAAAGGTTTTCCAACATCACGTGCTCGAACAAATCATCCTGAAATGTAACACGCTGAGTACATTAGTTAATGTATGCAAAGTATTTGTTTAAGAGTAAATAACAAATTATTCTGTTACTAATTAATTATTAATTAACTGATAACATATAAAAGTTTTCACTTCACTACACATACCACACAATGTAATATTCACTCCACATTCTTCCTGGATACTTAATGTCAATTTAAATATAATATAACATTAAATAATGTTTCTGTTATGATTAATATAAAAATACATTTTCTTCAGCAAATGATAATTGCTTTAGCATTTAATAAGCAAGTAGTAATAATTCATGATTCTGTATTTGGTAAATAGATTTTTAAAAAAGCAAAAAAGAAATGACTTTATGCATGAAACGAAAACATTTTGTTTCTGCAGCACTGTCATATTGCCCATTCATTCCTCCAATCAGTGCACACAACAGACAATATCCAGTGCTTCGACTACACTACAAGTATACGGATAACCTATATATGTATAAAAAATAATAATAATAAATACCAGATTCCTATTTTTCTGATTTTAATGACATTTTGGGATTACTCGATAACTCTTTCTAAAGGTGCTAAATATGAAATTCACAAAAATCCGTCCATTACTTTAGCCATAATATATGCTACTTGTGTGATATATATGGGGGGGAAGAAAATTATTTGTCTGATTTTAATGAAATTTGGGATGTTCCAAAAATCATTCTGAAAACACAAATATAAAGTTTTGCGAAATCTATCCATTGGGATTCAAGTTATTACACAGAGGACAGACAGAAGAAAACAAGTGTGTGTGTGTGTGTGTGTGTGTGTGTGTGTGTGTGTGTGTGTGTGTGTGTGTGTGTGTGTGTGTGTGTCCCAAAAAACTGCTTTCTCTCTGAGTTTATTATTATTATTACAATTAGCCATATGGTGCAAGGAAGCCTGAGACTTTTGCTGCACCAGCCAAAAAAAAAAAAAAAAAAAAAAAATTTGAGTTACCCTGAGAGAGAGAGAGAGAGAGAGAGAGAGAGAGAGAGAGAGAGAGAGAGAAATAGATAGAAGGGAATTAGCAAGAAAGAGAAGAATGATGATATCCAGCTCAGGACCCTGTATGTGCCAAGCCCATACTCACCAGACGTGAGCCCCTGAGGTTATATGAAATATGGTTTGAATAACAACTGTTAGTCAGCCAAGGGTAACCAGCAAAACAAATTTATATTTGAGCAACCTCTGTTGCTAAAATATGAACAGTAGTTGGGATTTTCAATGCAATTTAATCAAATATGTCTGATTGAGACTCTATGTAGAGGGTATTATCATTTTCTTACTTCAGACAACTAATAATAAAATGAACTAGTTCTGGGAATGTTACCATGTATGAACATACAAAAACCATTGTACGCCGTATTCCCGGTGTCAAATTTTGAGTAATATTGACCTACATACATCTTTTTATTTCTTTATTTAAATATTTTTTAACATTTATGGTTATCAAACACTTAAAATACAAATAGGCTATATGTTCTCTCTGGTCCAAATTTTAAAAATGACTGACATTTTGCTGTTATTTTCAAACTGATTCGCAGACTTTCACGTTTCACAAGGGTCTTCTGATAGTAATTAAATCAATGATTTATTTATGTGTAATTATCTCAAACTTGTAATAGAAAGCAAATAGACATTAGTGGCAAGAAGAATAATGATAAGAGGGTAAAACTTGAACCACAACCTAGTTATGCATGAAACAAAAACATTTTGTTTCTGCAGCTCTGTCATATTGCCCATTCATTCCTCCAATCAGTGCACACAACAGACAATATCCAGCGCTTCGACTACACTACAAGTTTTCAGTAACTTGTAGTGTAGCCAACTAACTAAAATCTCAATGAAAATGCTACAGCTTATCTTGAGATTATGGCAGTAACTGCAGCTGCACCAACCATAACCCTATGTTTTTATTATATCTATGATGATATTATACTTCCATGTAATAGACATGGAAGTATAACATCTTCCTAGAAAACATTTTGTCCTAGGACACACACACACACACACACATATATTCTAGGACAAAAGTTTGCATTTTTTAATAAATAATACAATAAAACAATGTCTCAAAAACCTATTTATTGGGCATGTATAGAAGGAATAGTTTGTGGCACATTGTGAACTAGTGCAGATATTCAAATTATCCACTGTTTGTTTCTAAATGAATGGTAACAATTTGAACACAGCCATAAATGTCTCTGATATAACTGCTGGGATAGCATCGTGCTTGTTTAATTTCATCCTTTAATTGTTGAAATGTGAATGTTTTTCTACCATATATCCTTCAAGTAGCTCCCTAGGTAGGAGTCCGGTAGGGTTAAACCAGGTGAGCATGGGATACTAACACATAGTAAGGCGCCTCCGTAGCCAGGTGGGAAGGAGCAGCAGTGCGTAGCACACGCTTCTTGATTAGACCGGGGTTCGAGCCCGTCACCACCAAATACGGAGGATGCAGAAAGGTTAAGGAATGACCACCGCATATCCTGGAGCAATATGGCCTTAGTTGCTAATGCTCCTAAAAACCAAACAACAACAACTAACACATAGCTGAATGGATTAGCGGAGGAGTACAGTAGTACATGCATTTCAGTTAACTGTTTGAGCCCGCCTATTGCACCTTTCTATATATATATATATAATATTGATAAAAATAAGATATAATCAAATTACTGAAAGTGTTAGTAATGAAGTTGTCAGAATGATTAGTCGTAAACTCCTCTGACTGAGGTGGTTGTGCAGGAGTATAAACAGAACGTCCTCTTCAGCTTATATAAACTGGTCTGTGAAATGATTATCAAGGTAGGTCCTGACATTGCAATGATAATGTGAGGTGTCCCATCCTTAGCTCTTTTTATCTTTTCATCATTAATTGATCAGTTTAATATTTTTAAAAGTTTTTACAGTTCTTAACAGCTTGGTTAATAATTAATCGTTTCTTTATCCCCCAACAAAGGAATAGTATATCTTGTTAATGAATACCATTTCAACTTAATCTGAAAATAACAATCTGCATTATATCTATGATAACATCAATCAGACTTAACCGTAGTTAGGTTAAGTTTCATTGGTGTTATCAATGAAACTGTATTTCCTACCAGTTGATAAAAAATAAGCTGTCATATGCTTCTTATTACCCCCCTCCCCTCAAAATAATCCTGTTCCAGATGATGATTACTTTATTCATAAAGAGAAAAAAAGAATCAATAATAAGGGTTGACATTGCATTGAAATTGACTCTGCAACCTTTATTATGAACTGTGTAGTAAACATTGCCCATTTTTAAATAAATAAATAAGGTACTTGATTTTTTAAGGAGTCCTTATGTGCTGTAATGTAATAACTAGATCGTATGTATAGCTTAGCTTAATTTTCAGCACTCACCTCATAGTAATCCGCTTAGCTGGTGGAGAGTTTTACCACATACATAGTGGTTATAGGATTCTAATACTTTACAGGGATTATGGGTTTAAAATTAAGTTATGGGCTATAAAAATTTTTTAAGAAAGGAAAGTGCACCTTCCATGGTTGCCTAATTGAATTAAATTAAATGAAGAGAAAAAAAAAGGAAAAAAAGAAAAAGAAAAATATAAGCTAATAATCGCGCACAAGCGACTTTCGAGATTCCTCGTCTTCAGTTAGCTATAGTGGGTTGGTGGGGAAGAGGCACGCTTGTGTTATATACGGGTTGGGTTCCCGAAATGCATTTCAGTGCATGTGGAAACTTAATACGTGCTAAATTCCAAATGGGGGAGAAATTGGCGGGAATCTTTTTGTTTAACACGTTGAGTGATGTATGGCGCTTAAACCATTCGATAACGAGGGCTTCGTTTTCAAGGATTTTGTAGCTAGAATTTAATTTAATTACTGTGATAGCTGAATCGATGAGTGGGTTGTGATTTTGAGATTGGACGTGTTGTGTTAGTTCTGTACTTGCTGAATTAGTTTTGAAGCTATTAAAGTGGTAAAATTCGGGACATCAAAAATTTCCAACACGCGTGCATACTACCACTTTAATAGTTTCAAAACTAATTCAGCAAGTACAGAACTAACACAACACGTCCAATCTCAAAATCACAACCCACTCATCGATTCAGCCATCACAGTAATTAAATTAAATTCTAGCTACAAAATCCTTGAAAACGAAGCCCTCGTTATCGAATGGTTTAAGCGCCATACATCACTCAACGTGTTAAACAAAAAGATTCCCGCCAATTTCTCCCCCATTTGGAATTTAGCACGTATTAAGTTTCCACATGCACTGAAATGCATTTCGGGAACCCAACCCGTATATAACACAAGCGCGCCTCTTCCCCCCCTCCACTATAGCTAACTGAAGACGAGGAATCTCGAAAGTCGCTCGTGCGCGATTATTAGCTTATATTTTTCTTTTTTTCCTTTTTTTTCTCTTCATTTAATTTAATTCAATTAGGCAACCATGGAAGGTGCACTTTCCTTTCTTAAAAATTTTTTATAGCCCATAACTTAATTTTAAACCCATAATCCCTGTAAAGTATTAGAATCCTATAACCACTATGTATGTGGTAAAACTCTCCACCAGCTAAGCGGATTACTATGAGGTGAGTGCTGAAAATTAAGCTAAGCTATACATACGATCTAATAAATAAGGTACACAACTCTTACATGTTCAGTTGAAAGTTTTTCTTTCATACACTGCTTGGTTACTCACTTAGGAGGCTCAGTACATATTCTCACAGACTGGCATACAGATTGATGAGACACCAGTAGTCTTAGAATAGCTGTCACAATGGTGTTTAAAAAAATGGTAAGTGGTAGGATCGGTGTGTTTAAAAAATGTTAGGAACTAGTTCAGCTGCAACATTAGCATTTGTTTAAAAAGACATTAACAACTAGGTTTATTTTTGGATGACATCTCAATAAGCCTAAGATGATCTAGCACAACCATCAGCAATACAAATGGTGTGATTTATTGTGCCTTATGTTTCTCAATATTTATTAATGCTGATAGATAATAAATCCAACTTAATATAACTGAAAGACAGCATGAATTAGTTTTGAAGATTATAATCAGGTAGTATAAATTCAGATCATAATCTCCACCTAAGCTTGCACACTATTATACTGTATATACAAAAAAGTTAGACATTTGGTTTTTATTATTTTATTTATTTATTTTTTGTTGTTGTTCTTCCCTCTAGAAGAAAGGCTAAACATTGTGGAAGTATTTGTTCAAAATACTGAACTTCGTCATGCACTCTATGAAGATCATTTGTTGAAAGTTCCAGATCTGCAAAGGTTGGCGAAGAAGTTTCAGAAAATGAAAGCTAATTTACAGGTAATTTTCAAATATAACTGTATTTTTAATAAATATAATCAGTTCGAGGAGATACAATACTTTAAATTGATTTAATATGATACTAAAAGACACCATTCATAAATTTGGTAAGAATTATTGAATTTATGAGAGATAGTCAAAAGTTCAGTATTTCTTAGACCTGTCTCCATGGAATGAAAATAGCAATGTCATTTGATTTGAAAAAGGGCCATGTTTGTTAGGAAACAAATATGGCTCTTTTTGGGTTCCCCCCCCCATTCCATGGACAGACCAGTTTGGTCTTGGAGACTGAGAGATATATATATATATATATATATATATATATATATATATATATATATATATGATATTGATAAAAATAAGATATAATCAGATTACTGAAAGTGTTAGTAAACAAGAAAGGGTATTAAAAAATTAAAAATATTAAACTGGGTTATGGATCCAGAGTACCAGAGTTACAGGTCTGGAGGCCTAATTTTAAGAAGGATGTAGAGCTGTTGAAACTAGTACACAGAAGGGCAACAAGGTTAGTGAATAGAACAAAGGGTTGCTCTTACAAAGAAAGGCTTAAGTTTTGCAAATTACAGTGTCTGGAGACTAGGCACCTGCGAGGTGATTTGATTGAAGTGTATAAAGCCTTGAATGGTTTGAGCATGCTCAATGCTGATGGGATTCTTCCTCTTGCGCAGAATAATCACCTGAGAGGGCATAAATTCAAATTGAGGAAAGACAGATGTAGGATAAATGTGCCTTTGGCCAGCAGGTAGTTGGTTGGTGGAACAGGCTTCCATCCTTTGTTGTGGAAATTGAAAGCCTAAATAAATTTAAGGCTGAGCTGGACAGGTATTTGGAACGAACGGAGGGGTGAACTGGGAGCGTGTGTTTTTTTTTTTTTTTTTTTTGCTGCATAAGCTTGCTTTCTTGCATAATAATCCTCTGCTAATGCTAATACTACTAGTTATACCAGAAAAATGGCAGCTGTGCTTTAATCCAACAAAGTGTAAGGTATTACACCTGGGAAACAGTAATCCCAAAATAACTTATTCACTTGGTGGAGTTCAACTAAACCCAGTACTGGAGGAAAGGGACTTGGGTGTTACGATACGGTCAGACATGAAATTCTCTGAGCATTGTAAACAGGTTGCAAGGAAGGCCCATGGTGTCCTATCGATGATCTATCGAACTTTTGCAAGTAGAGATAGGGACGTGATAATCCCATTATATAAGGCCTATGTTAGACCACACTTGGAATACTGTGTTCAAGTATGGAGACCGCACCTAAAGAAAGACATCGAGCTTCTTGAAAGGGTGCAAAGAAGGGTAACTCGCCTGGTGAGATCGGCAAAAGGGCGTCCTTATGAAGAAAGACTTCGAATATGTGGGTTGCAGAGTTTGGAAACTAGACACCTTAGAGGAGATTTGATTGAGGTGTTTAAGGCTCTGAGAGGCATCAGTAAAATGAATGAGGACGAAATTTTCAAGATTATAAATGATGCTAGAACTAGGGGACATAAATTCAAGTTACGCGGGGAAATGTTTAGATTGGACTGCAGGAAGTTTTATTTTAGCCAGCGAGTTATAAATTACTGGAATAAGTTGCCTTCATGGGTGGTAGAGGCCGACAGTTTGGGGAAATTCAAAGGTCATCTGGATAGTACTTTCGGGTAATGGAAGCGCATAGGATGATAGGATTAATTTCCTTTTTATTTAATTTTTAATTTCATTATTATTTAATTTTTAATTTCATTTTATTATTTTTATTTATTTATTAATTATTATTATTTATTTATTTATTTAATTTTTGTTTTTATCATTGTTTTGTTCGGATTTTTTTTTTTTTTTTTTTTTTTTTTGGCTGGTGCAGCATAAGCCATAGGCTTTCTTGCACCATGCGGCCGTTACTAATACTAAAAACCAGCAACCATAATGAAATATAGACAAATATATTATTATCAGTATATTAGATGGAGGTGCTGAACTGTCAGGTGTAATTACCATGGAAAAATCGAGAACACATGCAAGGTAAAAACAGATTAAAACTAGTTAAGGTTCTAGGACCCATGGCTTTAAGTACAATCATTTATTTTTATGTTAAACTTTAATTTCATTTTATTTCAGGTAATCTGTTTTTACCTTTGTATGTGTTCTCAATTTTTCAATTGTAATTACACCTGACAGTTCAGCACCTCCACCTAATACACTGATAATAATTTTTATAGGAAATTATTCGGCCTGATGCTCACATCAAATTAATCCAATTAATACATTATATGAAACTAAATTTATGAAGAAGTTTAGTCTATAATATTTTAGTAAATTTGACAATTGTCTTCAATTTCCAGTCCGTTATTGCTGGATGGTTTAGTTTTTAGTGGGTTGATGTGCATCGGCTTCACTTTGCTCTTCCTTTTGGCAGTGAGTAGATTATGGAAATTGAGTACAGGATTATTTTTAAGAAACCCCTATATATTAACAATTTTAAAATCATAATATCGTGTCAAATTTAGTTTTATATAATGTATTAATTGGATTAATTTGTGAGCGTCGGGCCAAAGAATTTCCTATAAAAAGGTATGAGTTAATCTCTATATTTTACAAATAGTATTAAAGTAGGAAGGATTGAGCTTTATTTCTCTTATATATTTTGAAATCTAAACTGATAATAATATATTTGTCTATACACACACACACACAACAAAATTGTATGAACTAGAATATAACACAAGAACTGGGGCACTGTGTTGGGTCTGATTGATCTGAATATATAAGGTATATAAGGCCTTGAATGGGTTGAGCACGCTCAATTCTGATGGGATCCTTCCACTTATTCAGAGGTAGAATAGATGTGCGGAAATTTGCCTTTAGCCAGCGGGTGTTTAATTGCTGTAACAAGCTTCCATCTGTCGTTGTGGAAGTTGATAGGTTAAATAAATTTAAGGAGGAACTGGACAGGCATTTGGGAATGGTGTGATTTTTTTTTTTTTTTTTGGCTGATTCTGCATAAGTTCACACACTTCCTTTCTTGCATCACATTCCACTACTACTTCTGTGGCTTGAATAGTTGCCATGCCAAAATTTATAAGAATGAGAACCTGCTGTTTTGTGGTCTGAGTTCCTTTGATGATAATCCAAAACAAAATAATGCAGACCTGATCTTCATTTACTTATAACATGTTAAACTAGAAAATAAAAAACACTTAATTAAAATTAAATTAATTGAAATGCTTAACTCCAGGTTTTAAAAGCAGCAATTTGTTTATTGACAAATGTTGAGAAAACCTACATCCAGAAAATTAAGTAAAATAAACTAATTACTTATTTACTTACAGATTTTGTTTCTGAATCCACTTTGGGATTCTGTTTTGAAGTCCAAAACATAAAAAAATAGAACGAAGAAAACATTACTACAATTTTGAATTGTGCATGCAAAAATAAATTTTAATTTGATGTACTAATGAAATTCACTTTAATAGAGTAAATTAAAATTCACTATTCAAGTACAGGTCAACCATCACTAATTCGGACATGATTTCTGCGAGTGTAATTTCAAATTTCCCGGGTCAGCACACCGCCTGCTGCTACTGTTTTGGTGGTGTTGGTTGCAGCATCAGCTGTTGGCATGAACTTGTAAACACTGGAAAGCCGTTCCCACTTGTTTTTCTGCATTTATTATTATTATAACCTGCTCACATTTAGCCCCAACCGTGGTTCCAATGCATAAAATAAGTGCCTCTTGTGGTGTAAAGCGCAAACACCGTACATTGTCCATAACAGATAAAGTTGAACTTCTGAAAAAACTCGACTCCTGTGAGAAGTTTAACTCTGCTTAATTGTAAATTCCAGAAATTTCTCTCAGTTCCTCTTATTTTACTAATTTTCTTTTAGCCATTCCTTTTTAGATATATGTATATTTATTTAACATACTTATGCAAACTTATGGAAAAACACAACACAATATGATGGATAATACAGCATGCTGACGAACTTGTTTTCACAAAATCTCTAACAATACTGACAAACTTATTGCGACGTTTGAGAGTTTATTTTATTGCAATTAGTTTTATTGCAGCGCTAGCCACGCATGCAATAAACTAATCACAAATGACCTTCATATGTATGCCGTAATAGCGTCACACGTATGTGGCTGACACAGCTTCTCGAGAAATAAAGTAACCTACTGGACCATGTTGGCCACATATATGTGACATAAAAAAAAACACCTTTTTTTTATATATATATTTGCGAAAAATGTCGTGAAAAAACAACACTGACGTTACAATATTTATTTTAGAATTACTAATCAAATTGTTTGCTAAATATTTTTTGGCCCCTGGGGAATTTTTTTCTTAAACTGGCTTGGCAGTCAACGTGTTAAAGGTAGGTGGTTAACTGTTGGGTAAACTGTATGTGCTAAAATAACCACAAGTGATCCGGCACCCCACAGGTCCCAACGATGCCAGATTAGTGATGGTTGACCTGTACTACAATATTTGATTTTTAAATAACTTCAAGAATAAGCATTCTGTAAAATTCCCTTTAACCAGAATCATATGATAAACAAACACTTTTTGAATCATAGATAAAACTGGTATTTGCCAAATCAAAAATGAATATAAATGTTTTCATATAGAGATGAGACAGAGCCATGGTGGTGGGAAAACCTGTAATATATTATGTAAATAAATTAATTAAAACAAAAGTTCTGGTAAAACTAATGAAGCTTGTTTTCCACATCTATCAATTTTGTATCAGGATGCTGGATTGGAATAAAAAGTAATCTAAGGGTACCTTAAAATGCCTCCCATACAACATAAATGTAGTTTGAATTGGACTTTAAACATGTCAATGTTGGAACCCTGCTAAAGGTTCCTTAAAACCTCTTCTCTATAGTGTGAGCTTAATTTGATTTTTTTTTTTTTTTTTTGATTTGGTAGTTGTTGGCGCATCGGCTTCTGTGGCCATATTGCACCTCACAAGGTTTTTGCAGTACTTTGATCCAAGCCCGAGGCGGGAATCGAACCCGCGACCTTTGGGTTGCCGGGCAGGTACTTTACCCACTCGGCTAGCCCGGTCGGCAGCTTAATTTGAACTGTACTCTAAACATGAGTCATCAGTGGCGATGTGCTTATAATTGACACATTTTAAAATAATATATAAAAATACTCCTCTCAAGGTACATAGATCAGACTTCACATGCAAGCATTCTAAATGTGTAGTAGTCATTTCAGTGTTGGCCATCTTCTTTCAATGTCAGAACAACATTTTGCAATGTGCAAATTTTCAAGAATAAAAAAGTCTGCATTTTTGAACATTCAAAGCCGCTGTGTTCTGAATTTACATGTAGCTAGCAAAGCAAAAAAAAATATTGCCAGCTTTGTTAAATAAGAAATGGCGTGAAAATCGTGTTATAATATATAGTACTGGTTTTCTTTGTAACAGATTATAAAGGCAGATAGTTACCTTCAAATAAATGTGAAGAGTTAGGATTTCGTGATTATTTTTTTGTGAAATATCCCCCCCCCCCACACACACACACAAAATGTAACATTTTGATCTTAATGGGAATGAAGATTACAAAAATTAAGAATTGTGGAATCTACTATGTACATTAACAATTTCAGAAGGAGCAGAAAAAATGTGCGTAATATGCCTTAATTGCAATACATTTTTATCACATAAATCAGCCATTTTTGATTCATTGTAAGGAACATAAGGGTGATGACTAATAGCTAAAAAAATTCAGACTTTTCTATGATAGAATAATATATTATTAATAATAAATAATACTATAATAATCTTTTGATGTTCAAATTGTTATAGAGAGCAGTTTCTTTAATAATATCCAAAGTTAGACTTTGAATATTATGAAATTATAATATCCAAAAATATAATTAGTAGTTTATAGTTAACTAATAATTTAAGACTGATATTTTAAGAGTAAATAAATCTAAAACTCTTTATTAATAAAGAATGCGATTAATAAAATGCATTCAAACTAACAATTATTGTATAAGCTGTAATTTCATTTACAAAGCATAATTTCAGAAATGGAATAAGGTTTTACCATAATTATTAATATTGAATTTTAAATGAAGCTTGAGGGTTTCCCCAAAGAAGTATTAATTTTTTCATACTTAATAAGCACAATCATTTAGTTAAAGCAGAGTGTTATTACTTACTTGCAGGATTGCTATCGAATATACTTAATGATTGGACAGTTGCCACATCTACACAAATGTTTGGCAGCACACAAAGGTGATCATGAATTGGCTATTCAGGAGACTTTCTGCTCTCCTTTACAGGTAAAACTCGTTATTAATTTTTTTTTTTTTTTTTTAAATGTGCCATATAATTTTATTGTTTCATATTCTTGTCAGTTTTTATACTATTGAGCTTGTGATGAGTTTGCATATTTATTTATTTATTTATTTTTTCTGGTGCAGCAAAAGTCCAGGACTTCCTTGCACCATATGCTAATATACACAGTTTACAAACATTGGTATAGTGATTCCTCATGTTTTTAGTTTTTCCTTGCTTACATCAATTCAAATCTCAGCCAGTTAGAGTCACCTCAGAATATAAATAAAAATATAAATCAACTTCTGTTTTATAAGTAAATTTTAGTTATATTTCAGGCATATTTAACAAATGAAATATGAGCTCAGACTGGTAATCAAAGATGAGCACCATGTTATATATGATAGAAGTAAAGCTTTCATAGCAACAAATACACTTAGCCAATAGTGTTCTTCGTGTGCACTTGTCTAAAAATTACTCCTCTCTTTGGTAAATTGAAAAATACTGAAAAAACTAATAAGTACAACAAATTTAAGGTATTTTCTTTTAGATTTTTTCCCATTCGTACAAATTTATTTTAACATTATTTTCCCTTCTTTGAGCAGACATTATTACTATCTTATAGGAGCTTAAGATAAAATGTGAAAACAGTACCCAAGCACGGTACTAAGTAGTATAGGTATAGGTTCTAATACCTCTCGTGTCTGGGGTTTTCATTAAAAAAAAAAAAAAAAAGTACATTATATATATATTATAAGAACAGCATTAGTTTATTAAGAAACTAATTTCAGCAAGTCAGCAACCTGTCCTAGTTTGAGATTGAGACCCAATCTCAAAACTAGACAGGAAGAATGTTTATGGGCATTTTTCACACTATGGTCTAGTTCAGTGGTGGGTGGGCAGCCCATTGTCCACAAGTGACTATTTTGTAAAAATGTGTGGCTAACTCGATTTAGGTAAACTGAATTATTATGGTTTAAATATTTTTCAATTACTGTATGAGTGTACGTCATTGTAGGATTGTTTATCAGACTACTTATCCACGGCTTTCAAAAAACTTATTTTTCACTGGGGCACACCTACATTCAGTAGTACTGCCATCTGACTGCTTGGCATGAAGCTAAATGTTAACACCATAGACGATGTGCTCCAGCCAAGAGCTTTTCAGTAAGTTGTTTATTACAGTTTTGATCTTTTTGCTTTTTATTATGTATTTCGTCTGTTGATGCAAAGAATGTTGTACATTTGTAAAGCAAAATTGCAATTTTTCACAAGGTGAAATACGTTTAAGTTTAGTATACCTTTTAGTATTACTAATATTGATGCTATAATTAGAAAGAAATTTGATAAAGCAAGGTATATTAAAAGTAACGCAGGATACATTAGGAAGGAGGAGCTTTGGTCCAAGGAAACTGGATCACGGAAGAAATACTAGAACTCATACAAAGACATAACAAATATAGAAAAATATCCACAGAGAAAGGTCAGGAGAACTATAGATATACAAAGAACCTAATTACAACCAAATGTCGGGAAACAAAACAAGACTGGACGAATAAAATGGCAGAAGACATTGACGAGGACTCGACAAAGGGAAGAACAGACAAAGTGTATAGGAAGATTAAGTCATTGCAAAATGAGAAGCACGATGATTAAAGACAAAGAAGGGAACCTACTGGTGGACCCAGAGGAAATTGGCAAGCGTTGGAAGGAATATCTAGAAGAACTCTACTGTGGAGAAGAAACAATCAATGAGAATGACTATATTGAAACAGAAGACAAGGTGGAAGAGGACACCAAAGGCCCGACAATTACAAGGAGTGAATTTGAGTTAGCATTAAGTCAATTAAGAAACAAGAAAACAGCAGGACCAGACAATGTCCAGGTGGAGCAACTCAAGAATATGGGAGGAGACGTGAAAGATAGGCTTTATCAAGTGATACAGAAAATCTCTGAAAGTGGCAAAATCCCAGATGACTTTAATAAAAGCAGAACAATCACTCTTCCAAAGAAAGGAAATGCTAATGACTGTGCCAATTACAGGACTATAACCCTACTGTCCCATGCATCCAAAATCACCTTGAATGTAGTAAAGAACAGGATCAAGAAAAGGATTGAAAAGGTCATCGATCAAGATCAGTTTGGCTTCAGAACTGGATGTGGGACAAGGGAGGCACTTCTAGCAACGAGTACAATCCTTGAAAGAAGAATGGAAATGAATAGGAGAATATACATTGTTTTTGTTGATATACAAAAAGCCTTTGATACCATAAATTGGAAGAAGTTGTTCAAAGTCATGAAAAACTTTGGCCTGGACTGGAGAGACAGACGGCTGCATCTGTACAAGACAACGTACTGAAATAGATATTAATGGTACCATAAAGGAAGCAAGGATCAGGAGAGGTGTGAGGCAGGGTTGCTCTTTATCCCTGTACCTTTTCAACGTGTTCATCGAGGAATCCATAACAAAAATGAAGCAGGAAGCAAAGGGTATCAAAATTAATGGACAACAGATTCACTGCATCAGATTCACAGATGACATAGCATTATTAGCTGACTCAGAGCAGGAGCTGTGTAAGATGTTGGAAAGGCTATCATTAAGGCTATGAGATTCACATCTAAAGACTAAAATACTTGTCGTCACCAAGAATGATGAACAACCTCAAACAAACATCAAAATGGGGAACAACAAAGTGGAACAAGTAAAACAGTTTTTTTATATGGGGAATTTCATTACCCAGGACAACCGGTGCGCTGCAGAGATCAGAAGAAGAATCACCCTTGCCAAGCAAGCTTTCAGTAACAAGCAAAATATTCTAACCAGCAGACACATCGACAGGGAGACCAGGAAAAAGTTTGCTAAAGTCATTCATTTGGAGTGTGCTGCTGTATGGAAGTGAAACCTGGACATTATGCAAGCAAGATATCAAGAGACTGGAGACTTTGGAGATGTGGGTCTGGAGGAGGATGTTGAGGATTACCTGGACTGAGCGACGATTCAACGAATCTGTCTTGAACGAGATACAAGAAAAACGGCAGCTACTCACAACTGCAGCAAACAGACAATCTAAATTTTTAGGACACACCCTAAGACATAACAAATTTTTAGTGAATAGCTCAGAAGGAAAAATATTGGGAAAGAAAGGAAGGAGACGACCAAGGAAGAAAATTCTGGAAAACCTGCTGAGGAAAATGAACTTTAGGGGATATGAGGAAATGAAACATTCAGCAGAAGACAGAGATGTATGGTTGCAGCGACAAGGCGAAGCCTTTAGAGTTTGATGATGATGAATTAGCAGCCAATATAGGCAAAAATTGTGATACATTAACTTAGTCATTCTTGTTTTCAGACATGGATAAACTTTCGCTAAGAACTGCAAAACGGAAGGAGTCTGATAAAAAGTGCTCCAAAAATTAACAACTAAGCAGATTCAACAGTGGACAGTTCTTCAAAGAAAAAAAATTGGAAAACTGTTCCACAAAGTTTTCAGGGAGCTTGTGAGTTTATTATGCAGTAATGAAAATGAAAGAAAAACCGGTGTGCCTTCTTTGCAAGAAAGTGCTTCCAGAGAACAAGAAGTACAATGTTGAGCAGTTTCAAAAAGGTGCACGACCTGGTACTCAAAAACATTCCAGGAAATTGCTTGATTGAAACCATCTGTTCTTGAGCAGCAGTGCAACCTGAAACACTTCCTTTCATCGTCTGAACTGGTAACATTTTCTAACTCTAAAGCTGCATTTATTCTGGCTGAAAAAAGAAAAACCACCATTTGTGGATGCAGAATTGGTGAAACAAATCATCTTAGTTATAGGAATTTTGATACAGGATTACGAACTAGAAGTGAAAGCTAGTATCATGCAGAAGGTGCAAGATGTTCAACTAAGTCTGAGAACAATTGTTTGAAGATTCCAAGATTTGGCTGTAAATTTGGAAGATCAGTTGAAAGCGTGTCTTGGTTGTTAGTTTGTTGCCCACCACTGGTCTAGTTGGTCTTCTCAGATAAGGGTTACATGGCTTTTCATTATGAAAATTGACCTTCAAATATATAGTGTGCAGCAATATGCTTACACCTAATAGCCTTAGTTGCCTTGGTACAAAATTTATCAGGTATGGTAGCCTTCCCAAGATTCTCTTTGTAGCTGCTCCATATTTGAACCAGAGCACAGCATTGTGCTTTCCTTTGAGTAGAGGACTACTCTCAATCTAAAAATAAAACCATTGCACTTTTTGGAGAGTGGAGGATTATGTCCTTGTGAACTGTTGTTAAGTTTAAACTGAACAAGAGGTCACTTTCGACCTGTTCTTACAGAACTTTTTCTTAATTATGAAAAGTAGGACTTCTCTCTTGCATCTTTGTGGTTTGCAGGAGTTAAACTGCCTAGTAAATGCAGTGGTCTAATGCCAGAATAGACTTTACCCTTGCCATGAGTTGTATTAATATTGCACTATCTTTAAACAAATTACATCACCATTACGCTGATTTTTTAAAAGGAACATTGACCAGAAATAGCTATTTTGGGGCCTATCCACCATCAGATAATAGGAGGTCACTAGTGATAATTTCGTAACAAAAACATTGGTAAATTTGTCTGGGAATTTTGTTGATAAAGGCCACCTACTATCTGATGTGAAACCAGTAAGTTCTAAACTTACTCAACTTTTTTCATATTTATTTTAAGTTGGCTTTGGTTTGATATTGTCCTGTAGAACTTAAAAAATTTTGGTGATTGTATATGCCAAATTTCTTCATCCCATGCATTCAGGGTCACTGTCCCCAATTGTATGGTCCAGATAGTAGTCCCTGGAACGCCTCCATGCAGCTAGGGACAGGAGTCAGGAGGCCCGAAACTTTGTGTCTCCCTGCTGTAAAGACTCCAGGAGCCGACAACCAACACACAACATAACCTACACAAATACTAACACACCTACACTTAACACACACTTGCCTTACAGATGCGACAGTGGCATATAGGGGAAACTCTGGAGACTGCCATAATCACAAACAACACTGAACTTTGTCCCCAGTTGTCATTTTCATTATTGTTCTGGTGGGTGGCAATATATATATATTTTTTTTTTCAGCTAGTAATTTACAGGTAATGTAATGCGAAACTGTGTTATATGGGACTAAGAACCAGTACAAAAAGGGGAGCCGACCGGGCTAGCCGAGTGGGTGAAGTACCTGCCCGGCAACCCAAAGGTCGTGGGTTCGATTCCCGCCTCGGGCTTGGATCAAAGTACTGCAAAAACCTTGGGAGGTGCAATATGGCCACAGAAGCCGATGCGCCAACAACTACCAAATCAAAAAAAAAAAAAAAGGGGGGATTATGTTCCAAAAGCTAACAAAAATACACCATTTTTTTTATATAACTATCGGAAACTTAATTTTTAAAGTAGTAATAACTGAACAAATGTCTTACCTTGCAAACTGTGATACTTATATGTCAGATAATGTACGTTCATTTAATTAAAGAACACGACATGCACAAGTTGCAACAAACACGATAAGCACAAGTGAGATATGGAGTAATGAGTTTGTTTTTTATATGATTGAATATTTCATGGAAGGGGAAACACATTTCACCATAATAACGTGAAAACCCACAGAATTCCTGCTATCGGTACTATAGCAAATGCAAGAAGGTCTAGTTTACTACCCATTTATAATTGATTACACTAACAGAAAAGACCAATAAACCGGAAACTGTAAATTGCTTTTATTGTTTTATGGTAGCGACCTCCAGAAATGTGCTTTGGAAAATACCATGAAGGCGATAACAACTAGTGAGTCAATGGTAGGAATTCACAAAAAGGAACGGAAACGTTGAAAATTACATCTAAACATATTAGCAGGGTTTTCTTAGCACAAAAGATCAAATATACTGTGTTGTATGAAGATTACTGCAATTTATCAATCGTGTTAGAGCAAAACTGTGTTATAGAAGTACCGTGTTATATGGGGGTTGCCTGTATATCTATAAAAATTTAAAGTAAAAATCCAGAATTTTTCTGTGTTACATTTGGCAGATGGGTAACCTGCCTTTTAGTGACAAGCTACTTGGTGAGTTAATATATATCAGATTGAGTGAGACTCTTGGAAGAAGTCCAAATGATAATTAATATGTACCAGGATTCATTCAACTTCCTATACTATGAAAGTAAATTTTGTGTATGATATGTAATTTTAACATCTTATTGTGTATTATCCTGTGATCTCTATCAATATTTTTGGATAATTACCATGTAATATGAATGCTTCACTTTGCTTCACAAATAATTTAAATATACTTTAAGAGAAGAGATGAAACCCAAGAGTGTTCTTCATGGTACTTTATACATAAAATGGAGATTTATCCTTATTTTGTGATATTGAATATACACATTCCTAACAGATGTTTTAGAGAATTTTATTAGTTTATCCATTTTAAAGAAGCTTTGTGGAATCTGAGTTGCATTGAGGTCAGTGACATCAAAGGCAAACAAAGATATCCATGTTTTCCTATATTCTCTCTTTCAGTTCCGTATCTCAATTATAGAACACAAAAGTGAGTTGGTTGTGGTCTCTGTATAGCCCTGAACAGCATGGAAGAATGGTCTGTTAAGGATAGGAGTAGTTTCTTCTCTATTAGTCTCAGAAATGAGGAAGCAATTGAAATGGGACATAAATAAGCAGAACTAAGTTTTTATATATTATTTTATATATAATTATAAAAAATTAATTTTACATAACATTTGAAAAGAAATTTTTTTCTTAAATGGTGATCTTATTTTATTAATGCATTTTTTTATTACTTGTCTTTGAAAGGAACTTCAAGAAGATTTCTCCAAATTCCAGGAGATGGTGCAAACAACCCTTGACATGGATCAAATTGAGAATGGAGAATTTCTAGTCAAAGCTGAATTTGATCAAGATTTAAAAGGTTGCTTTTTATTATTATCTGTTTTTAGAATAATATTCCTTAAAAAAAAGATGTCCCGCTTTTATTTTATTAATTATATTAAACAGTAACTGTGGACAATGTACCATATTTATTTTGATGCTTAATTTTGAACTGACCGAACTCTGAAAAACTGTTTAGCCACTAAATAAATTGCTGTATAGGCATGAAAGTGAAATTTCCAGCCACTTTGTAAGAAGAGAATACATAATTATTCTTCTTCCTAATTTTCTCCAGAACCATACTTGTGCAGAAATTATATCCGGGAAGTAATATTTATCAGTTAGATAAATCAATCAATCAGTTAGATCATCTGTGACCTTCCATGATTAAAGAATACTATATGGGTTTGCTTTTCAACATTATCTTGAAGATATAAATGAACCAACTCACAGCATAAAATTAAAGCTTAATGTATAGTGGACTATACATTAATTTACTAAGAAGAGATGCAATATTCTGAGAAGTAAATTGCCAAACAAAGTGTAAACAATTCATATTAGCATCATTAATAATGTAATATGGGCATGAAAATGAGATTGAAATTTTGCGAATTATTGTATATTTTATTTTGTGTTGCAAATCCAGATATTAGTACGTTAAATTTTGGCACCTGGAATGAACTTTCTGAAAATGTATTTAAATTTATTCATAATTCTATCCCTATAATACTAGATGTAAGTTTATTCCAGCAGATGAATGTTATGGTTAAGTTACTTCATAGCACACATCTATTCTACATCCATCTTTTTGCAATTGAAATTTATATCTACTTGTGTGTCTCCTGAGAAACACTAAAGATGCCATCAGCATTTAATTTACTTAACTCTTTTATTTCCTTACATACTTCATTTAGACCACCAAACAGGTGTCTAGTTTCCAGAGACTGTAATTTACAGAACTCCAGTCTTGGTAAGAATTTTTTTGTGCTCCTCAACTAATTTTGTTGATCTTCTCTGCACCTTTTTTCCTGCAGATTTACATTCTTACTAAATTGAGGTTTTCAAATCTGTATTCAGCATTACAGATTTGGCCTTACACAATGAGATAACACATCTTTATCTTTGCTCACAAAGTTCCTGTATTTCATTGACAGAATCCCATGAGAGGTCCTGGCAGCCAATCTACTACTCAGACTTTTATGTTGTATTATTTAATTACCTCCCAGATAATTTTCACCTTGAGGTTGGTGCCACCCAAATGGTATATAAAATTTGGATTACTATTACCCAAGTACAGTACCTTGCATTTATCACCTTACATCTTGATTGCCATTTTCAGCCCATAATATTTAATCTTCTAGCAGTCTTCTTAATCCATTTTTAGTTAGCTTATGGCTGCTTCTAGGATGGCAAAGCCATGCCTTGCCATCCTAGTAGCAGCCACAAGCTAGGATAAGCTACTTCACCTTTGTATAGTAAACTTGAAATACCTACATGAATATCAATAAATATTAAAATCGGTAAGGGGTCCAGCACTGAAACATGTAGTACTCCACTCATGAAGAAGAGTAATAGTCATTTTTTAACTATCCCTGTCTTTGTTTATCCACAGTGGGTATTTTGTCCCTAATAAGACATTGCTCCAATTTATATAGTAAATTGTACATGTGCAACCATATAAAAAGCTTCATTGAAGTCTGAATAAGTGATGTCAATTTTTTTCATCCAGTTGTTTAGTGATAGCCTCATACTAACTAATTAGATTAGTCAGTTATGATCTTCCTTTAACAAAGCATGCCACCAATGAAATCACAAGGTTCATTTGATGTTGGCCTCTGTATAGGACTACTAGGCCTGACGTAGCCCAGTGGTCAGGAGCGAGAGTGCAGAGCACGCGTTCCTTGAGTGGACCGGGGTTCAAGCCCGTGACTACTAAATACGATAAATATTTGTATTGACGATTTATTGTAAACTCTACTGACTTGGTTGTCGTGCCGGAGTATAAACAGACAATTTACCTACACACCACCGAATCTTTGTTAGTGTCCAAAACTTGGATAACACATTCCTTGAGTACGTTAAAAGTTCAGTTTTCTTGTGAAATTCCTTCGGTATTTAGTAATATAATCACTTCCTTGGGATGGTTATTTAGAACATTTATAACCTAAAGTAAATAAGGTATTTTAGCTTGTGATTTTTTTTTTTTTTTTTTTTTGTGCCAAGATTTGGAATTGCAACAGATGATTTTTATGTTAACTGTAGAAATTTGATCACATATGTTGTCATGTTTAATTTTAAATTCTGTTATGAATTCAAATCAGTGCATAAAATGTAACTTTCTCATAGCCGTGTACAAAATTGAGGCTGTTGCCCTTGATATATATGCACGTTAATACCGTTTAACTAAATCAAGATTATTGAAGTTTTAATGGGAATTCAATGAATGTTTCAATATAAACTTAAGTGAAATAACTTGCAAATCTATATAATTTCAGATCTTAAAGACCAAATGATAGAAATTGAGCAGGACATTCGTAAACAGCTAAGTAAGGTAATTTTTTAAAATAATCTGTTAGTCTGTGAAATAATCTGTGAAGGTCAGTTATACTTTCTTTAAAAAAATTTTCTCCATTCATTTATCTCTGTGTTTTGGAGAATGGATTAAAAAAAAACACCTTGTTTAACCTGGTTTCATTTAGCAGATTCATTCATCAGACAGCATGTTTTTTTGAGAGCAACAAACCAGCATTCTACTTCTCTGCCCATGCTTGCTTAACCAGGCTGTGACAAATTAGTGTCTTGTGCAGGAGGAGGATTTTAATGCTTCCAACAATAATATGATTACAGTACATATCTATATTCA
Organism: Mastigoproctus giganteus; assembly: GCF_048544385.1. Classification (NCBI taxonomy): domain Eukaryota; kingdom Metazoa; phylum Arthropoda; class Arachnida; order Uropygi; family Thelyphonidae; genus Mastigoproctus; species Mastigoproctus giganteus. The sequence continues at coordinate 218,718,087 of NC_143581.1, read as the reverse complement.
TAGAGATAACATCGAATGCCGATAGATGATGGGTATAAGCTCAGTTATAGTAAATTATATTAAACCCTTATAGATGTCATTTTATTATTTTTATAATGGTTTGATTAAAATTCCTGCCTTTTTCAACAATAATAAAGCCCATTTATGTTGTAAATTTGTGAGAGTCAGTTGGAACAGCCGTACTCATTCTGAGAAAGCAGTTTAGAATTATGCCCATTGAAACTGAAGTGTGGATAAAATTTAAAGGTGTTGATAATGAAAAATATTTTAGCAGTAATTGCAATACAGGCTGTCAGTGTAAGGTGATTATGGGATTTTTATCTGTGATGCATATGAAGTGGGAACAGTTGGCTTTTTTTGCTGATAGTGTATAAGCTTCCTTTCTTGCATCATTTGCCTCTACTACTTATAATAATGATGTTACTTTTAAGTAAGAATATTGCACAATATAGCAGCCTTCTTTCCCCAAAAATGAAAATTGGGGAAAATTGGCTGCTGCAATCAGCAAGTGGAAAATGATACTGCCATTGCTTACATAATGTAAAAAATGCTTCACAATCAAAAAACATCCAAAATGAGGTATAATGGTAAAGTTTGCTATGAATTAAAATTCTTGACATTGCTCAAAGAAGGGGATCACAGGCTGATTGTCGGTCTGGAGTTATGGTGAGGAAGTTTCAGGAAAAATAGTATAAAGGTGTTCCCCCCCCCCATAATTTTTGATCAGAATCATGCAATTAAGCTCATAATAATTTACTTTTTTTTTTTTTTTTTTTTTGTCTACATGTTACTTTATTGAAATGATATAACACTATTTTTTCCTGATCTGAACAAGTAATTTTGAGAACTGATAAGGAGAATTAAGGTCTCCCTAGCCTTTCCCATTCCACCAAGATCTTGGTATTTAGATTGTCCCAAATTAGTATTATCAGTGTGCAGCAAAGACATTTGCTGCTCAGTGGAAGAGAACAGAGTTTAGTAAGTTTAAGTAAAGAAATTGATATTAATGTCTGCCTTCCATTTATTTTTGCTTCCATTTTAAATGACTATAAGTTTTTGATTAAATTTATTATCCTTGATGATAACATTTAAAAATGGTAACTATTTTTTCTGTCTGGTTTTAGGTTGCCAAAGACTTAGGATTAGAAGCTGATAAAAGTGTGAAGCTGGAAAACTGTAGTCAAATTGGTTATTATTTTAGAGTGACAAGAAAGGTATATGTTTTAAAATATATGCTTTCATTTTTTGTTTTACTTCATTTACTCTCTGCTCTAAATGGAACTGATATATCCATCGTCAGAACTGACATGGTGTATATATCAAAGTAATTAAATTGCTACTTGATATAAACAGTCCATGGTGGTAGGGGTGAAACTTGTTCATTATGATGAAACTGCACAAAACAAATGACATGTTAACAATGTTACGATCATTGAAGTACTAAGGAATTGAATTGGAAATAACAGAACATAATATCTTCTAATCATGCACATTCTGCACACAAATGTAGTTGCTTAGCATGCCCATGCAGAGATCCTGATACTCTGGTATTTGCCATAGTCTGTGCTTGATTGCATCAAGGCAAAACTTGGTACCAAAAGTAGATATGCAGTTTTGAATATTTTTTTTATGTATTAAGTATTTGGGTGTATTTTCAGTCAGTCCCGCAAAATTTATCTTGATGTCAGAGAAAGTCTAAGTTTAGTAGGATTGAATATGTAAAAATTGTTTGCATCGTTGCACAAAAATGTGTTTGTTTTATTAATAGAATTTCAGCGTTCCAATAGTAATAATAATAACATGGGATATATTGATGGGTATTTCTGTCAGTGACATTTAGTCCTGCCAAAGGTGCAGAAATTGTATACTGTCTACATATGTAGTACAGTCAGTCCTCGTATAACATGTGTTTACACTACGCAAATTCAATCATACACGATTTATAAATAGGGGAACAATATCTTATATAACACGAACCGAATTCGCTTATGCACGATTTGCGTTTACAAGAAATGGCAGTCAAACGCAGAATCACCCCAACCGAACGCAACACGATAGGAATGAAGAGAAGATTCTGAAAATTTATTTATGTTTTTCATATCAGTGAAGGGGAAACACATTTCACCATAATAACGTAAAAACCAACAATTCCAGCTATCGGTATAATTGAAAATGAAATTAGATCGAGTTTACTACCAGTTTATAACAGATTCCACTAGCAGCAATGCAACTGGAAATTGTTTTTATTGTTTTATGGTAGTAACCCCTAGAAATGTGCTTTAGTAAAATGTGAGGTGTTGTTGTTATTTGGTTTTTAGGAGCATTAGCAACTAAGGCCATATTGCTCCGGGGATATGTGGTGGTCATTCCCTGACCTTTCCGCATCCTCCGTATTTGGTGAATGTGAGGTGTTAATAGTGTATCTCTGCCTTTACGGTGTTGTTTATTCAGTTGCTACATGCGCACAGCTTTGTTTACGTGTATCAAGCGCGCCTCCTCATTTTGTAATTGTGCTTTATTCCCTAAAAATGAGTAAAATACTTAAAAGGTATGAAAAGGAAGCGTCCTGGTGAAGGCACTACAGATTCAGAGAGAGAGAGAGAAAAGCAATATCGATAAACAGAGGCAGACTGGGTCAAAAATTCTTACCCGGGAAAATTTATAGTGGCCTCATACTATGGTTTATGGCCAAAATCCCTCCGGCCCACCAGGGTTTCCCCGGTAAAGCTTACAGCCAGTCCGCATTTGTCGATAGAGAAAAAATATGAAATTGTGAAACGTTTTGAGCGAAATGAAAGACCATGTGATATTGCACATGCTACAGACCTAAATGAGGCAACCCCGAGAATTACAAAGAATGCAGAGAAAATAAAAACAACTTTCATAGCAGGAACAACTCAGTGTAATTAAAATCCATTAGATTAAGACACAAAGAATTGGAAGAGATGGAATTGCTGTCATCTATTTGGATAGAAAATCAAACAAAAAACAAGTTTGCTTACGATAGAAGCAAAAGCATTAGCAATATTTTATTACGTAATAGTTGTAATAAAATACGTAAGTATTTTATTACGATTATTTATTGTGCTTGGTAATGTTTTGGTTACAAATGTGTGTTCAATCTTGGGTGGTCGGCACCTAACCCTATTTTTCCCATAGGGCCTATTGTTTATATTGCACGATTTTGCATTGCACGAGGGTTTCTAGGAACACAAACTATCGTGCTATACGAGGACTGACTGTATACATGCATTGTATACCATTTATGTAGATAGAATATGTTCACAGGGCAATTTGCATGTTTTGCAGATTGAAAAACCCAGAATAACTCACTGGGAAAAACCCATGAGTTATTCAGGGTTTCCTCTGCTTGAAGATGGCTAACTATCTCCCTCTTTTGAAGAGGACTTTAGAGATTCTTTGAGTCATTGACAGGAATCAAACCCAAGCTTCTCCAAGTGAGTGGGAGACAGTGACATGCTGACTAAGCTGCCATAGAAGACAGTTTTCTGATGGCTGGTATTAGCTTGCTTTGAAAACTTGTGTGCTATTAATGTTTGCACACAGTAAATTTTGGGAGGGCTTAATTTTTGAATTCCTGTTGCAAAGTTATATTGCATCATTTATTTAAAACTGATTGAGTTTTGAATGTGATATTAAAATTTTCCTGCTTAAAAAAGATATATATTCAAGTGTGCATTGTTACTTAATCTTAATTATATATACATTATAATTGTGATTCTTGTTCATGGTGGCATTATTAATTTTATTTATTTATTTTTAGTCAGTTTAGTGCATGTAATGCCAAATCTTTTTAAAGTGAGAAACATCTGTATTTAGCTTACTTGTTAGTAAATAAATTTGGTAAAGGCATAAAATGAAGCTATTCTGCTGACTTTGTTTTGTGCCTTTATCTATGTGGATCATAGTGTGGGAAAAAAATGATTCAGAGAAATTGAACCGGTGGAAAAACTAAAGAGAATGCATAAATTTTCTGCATAATAATTGAATATATAGGGTAGATTAATATTGTTTCTTACCTTAAATTGCTTAAATAATTGAATATATAGGGTAGATTAATATTGTTTCTTACCTTAAATTGCTTATGCCTATTACTTGTAAACGTTCTGTTCTAGTTAGGGGTAATGATGTAACATAAATATCCTACTACAATACTAGACGACAGAACTAGTAGCATATAGGTCTACCTTTAATGACAGTAGCATTCCTGCATGGCATGAATTTAACTAGGAATGCACAGGTGTCCTTGGTAGTGTTTTTCCATTCTTATTTAAGAATTTCTTCTAGGTTCATCAAGCTGCTTAGGCCTATCTTTGGTGCATGCCAGATAATCACACAGGCTTGGAACAGTGTATACCGTATCTACATTATGGTATAAATTTGGTTTACAATGTTCAGTTTGAAAACCAAATTCATACCATAATGCTGATGCTGTACATTCTCTGGTTGGCAGGGCCTGCCAATATGAGAAAACCCATGCCACACCATTGAAACAGTCCCTTCATAGAGTGCACAATGGATTTGGGATCGATTACTTCATGCAATTTTCTCTACCCATTCATCCATCAGTGTTGAACTGTTTCCAATTCTCTGACTAATGCCATTGCCATTACCACTCCAAACAGATCCTTCTGTTCTGTTCTTGCAATAGACTTAGGATTGGAGATTAGGTTCCTTCAAACTGAACAGTTTGAAGGACTGCAATATCACAGTAGCTGCTGCTTGAGGAGCTTGAATACTGTTTGCTGAGACATGGATGAACTTGCTACTGCCTGTAACAATTCTTCCACTGATCACCTATGATCATGCTTTCTTGAGATCACTGCAGCTCTTCTTACGGGGCTATTATACCACACAATCTAACACATAATGAGCTATTTCACATGCATATGACAAGGCAGTGTATTTCTTGCTGGACATAATTTCAGATTTGCAATACTAGACTGTCATATCAAAAATTATCTACACTATAGTATCTAAAATGTGATAGCATGATGTATAATAGTGCTATGTGATAGGCCTATGCATTTTTTAGCTTTTATGATTGTATTTTAAGGGTTGAGGGCAGGGGTTAAAAATAATGTCCAAGAAAAGCTGAGAATAAATTTTTGTGATTTGCATGTATTTTGTATGTGTGTGTGTGTGTATAAAGCTCTTGATTTTTATGTATAGGAAGAGAAAGTATTAAGAAATAAAAAGAATTACTTTACTATTGACACAAAGCAAAGTGGTGTTCGTTTTCGTAATGAAAGTCTTCGTCACTTAAATGAGAAATATGTAGCCTTGCGAAATGATTATGAAGACCATCAAAAATCTGTTGTGAAGCTAATTATTGAAATTTCTGGTAAGTTATAGCTTTTTTTTTTTTTTTTTTTTTTTTGTACAAATTTTTATTTATTTTCATTACTTGCACATTGTCTTTCATATGTGCTCAGTAATTTATATTCATTTGAATTAACCATTTTCTTAAATGCTCTGTCCTACATGGCCTGAAGTATTGTACCAGTTTGGAAAGATCTAGGTTTGATAACCATTGCCAACAAAAATGGTTTATTCCCATCACGATCAGAAGGAGTTTCAAGAGACTTGGAAGTGGTAGATAATTATAGGTTTCTCCTCCTATAAACTCAGGTTTTTCATCCCATAAAAATATACAAGTCTACAGTGCTACTGCCTGTAATAATTCTTACAGGCATACCTTATGCACATAATTTAAGTTACCTTAGTTATGTTGACTAGGAGATCCATCCAGAAGCTGGCAATGTGCTGAAAGAGGAATGAGCAGCATTCATGAACCTACAAAAAAGATAAATCACCTTTTACCTCAAAAACTGATAAGACAATATTACAATAATCATGAGCACAATGATTACCATGCCAGTAATCGCCAAGCAACAGATGTCCTGAACATTTCAACCCAATCTTTAATGAATTGTAATGTATCACTATATATTATGTGATATCATACAATCCTTTTATTGTATGATTGCAGATAAGAAAATCAGAGAAGAGGTGGATATTGCAGTTGTTAGCTTCAGTTGTCTATTTCAGCCCAAAATTCAATAAATTGAAGAAACTTTTTTTTTTTTTTTACAATATATTTTTGTTTTAAAATTGATTTTTGGTGATTTCAATCTAATATCAAGACAGGGGAATGAAGGGATCCTCTTAACAAGAGAGGCTTAAGTTCTGCAAATTGCAGTGGCTTGAGACTAGGCACCTGCGACGTGATCTTCTGATGAGGTGTATAAGGCCTTGAATGGGTTGAGCACGCTGAATTCTAATGCAATTCTTCCACTTGCTCAGATTATGAACCTAAGGAAGCATAAATTCAAATTGAGGAAAGACAGTTGTAGAATAATGTGTGGAAATTTGCCTTTAGCCAGCGGGTGGTTAATTGCTGGAACAAACTTCCATCTGTCATTGTGGAAGTTGATAGCTTAAATAAATTCAAGGAGGAACTGGACAAGCATTTAGAGGGAATGGTTGTGTGAATCTTTTTTTTTTTTTTTTTTTTTGGCTGATGCTACATAAGCTCATACACTTGCTTTCTTGCATCACATGCCACTATTACAGTTGAGTTAAAATAATAACATTGATATTTTAAAGTTTTTATGTACAAAGTTTCCATTTTTACAAAATTTCATGAATCAACTCACTCACTACAGAGGGGAAAATTCACTGTTCCAAAGTCATACACATTCTTGCTTTTGGAAGGATTCAAAAAGAAAAAAGTGCCCCAGACTCTGTCTTTCTACTGCTTCTGAAATCAGAAAAGTAAAATCTAACATTGGGAAATAAGTAATGATTACATTCTGAGTTTGAGTTAGACCCTGATAATAGTATGTGTGTGTGTGTGTTCATTGATAAGCTCAAAGGTCTTGAATAGTAGTAGCAGCATGCAAGGGCTCATGAATGCAGTGTTTTAAATACATTTGGTCCATATACTAGCATGAGTTTGATACCAGTGTTATATAATTCAGATACATAGGCAAGAACCAATTGAAGCATTGCATATACACCTTGACAATTTGAAGTGTAATCGTGATCAAATTTTTGGATAGTACTTAGTATGTGAAATGATGAAAGAAAACAAGACCCTTCCAACATCATCCATCCCCTCCAGTAGTCTGTCTAGTTCCTTGAATTTATTCAAACTGTCCACTTCTGCAATTAACAATGGAACTTTGTTCCAACAAACAACCATCCTTCCTCAGTTCACATTTATGCAATGCCTTGTGTAGTTTGAGCAAGAGGAAGAATCCCATTATCATTGAGCTTGTCAGATCACTTTTCAGGTGCCTGGTCTTCAAACTCTGCAATTTGCAGAACTGAAGCCTTTCTTGGTAAGAGCATCCCTTTATTCCCCTCACCAGTCTTGTTGCTTTTCTCTGCACCCATTCCAGCAGCTCTACATCCTTCATAAAATTATGCCTCCAGACCTGTACAGTATTCAAGATGTGGCCTAACCATTGCCTTATACAATGGGAAATAATCACCTCTTTATCCCTGCTAGCAAAATTCCTGTGTATTATTGACAAAACCCCATGAGCTGCCCTGGCAGTCTGCCTGCACTGCTCAGAGAATTTCATTTTCCACTACCCTGAGTACATACAGTTGGTATGTTAATCTAGGATTACTGCTATCCATGTGCAGTACTTTACATTTGTCAAATGTTAAACTTCACCTGCCATTTCTCAACCTATCTGCTTAATTTTTCTACATCTTGTTGCAATAGCATCCCTTGATTACTGTCATTAACCACCCTGCCAACCTTTGTATCATCTGCAAACTTAGACATTAAGCCTGATATACTTTCATCAGTATCATTAAGAAATACAGAAAAAAACAATGGGCCCAACACTAGTCCCTGGGGCACTCCTCTAATATCATTAGTCCACAATGAGCAGTGTCCATTGATAACTGCTCTCTCTCTCTCTTACCACTCAATCATCCCTTTAGCCATAGCAGTACTCTGCCCTTAATGTCACACTGCTCCAATTTGCACAGCAGTGACATGATGAGGCCATACTTAACAAAGTATAGCCTCATCATCTCATCAAAAGCATTAACATAAAAACCTGTGATTAGATAGTGGACAGTACTGAACCATTAGGTTTAGTCCAGTATACTATTTTGTGGCGATCTGTGAATCTGTTTATAAATAAATGCTTGTTATAAATAACCTGAGTCATTTTGAATTCATGGTGGAAAAAAATGAAGAAAAGCAGAGGTTTACTCTGGAGTGCAGAAAATGGATTTGGACACCTCAGGCCTGCAGCAAATAAGATCAGAGTATTCCACCAGATGATGGGATTCATCTGTCAGCTGGAACTGCCTAATAAGTAATAACCACTTAATTCATTGAAGAGGCCTCTGGAGTCAGGAACTCTATAATTCATCTGTGATGCTACTAAAAACACTGACTCAACTCTATAAAATGCCTTTATTATAATAATATAAAATAACATAAAATTATAATAAAATATATGCGTACTGATTGTATGAACTGTATTTTAAAATAATAAAATAAAATATAATAAAATGATGTGATAAAATATAAAAGTTAAAATCACTAAAAACCACTAAAATAGGAGCTTTCGGCGGCGGCAGCCACCTTCATCAGCAATAATGATTACAGGTTTACCGACAATCTATATATATATATATATATATATATACACACACACACACACACACACACACACACACACACACACACACACACACACACACACACACACACACACACATATACATACGTCTCAGCAGGTCCGCTACGCGAACTATGGCAACGGTCCACTTCTGGTGCATTGGACAGGCCACTCTAAACCGTTCATCTCTTCTTAGGATAAGCGCTTCAAAGAGTGGATGAATGCGACAGCCCTTATTCCTATTAAGACTGTAGCATTTGGACAAAAATATCAGTTTTTAAATTTTGTTTATTTTTATTTATTTATATATATTTTTATTTTTTTACAAAATACAGAAGACACCACACTTTTAAAAGACAAAATTGTTCATTACAATAAATATAGTTTAAATTTGGTAATAATTTTTTTTAATGTGTACTTATGCTTTTGTCTTCCTTAGCTGGTTATTCTGAACCAATGCAGCGGTTGAGTGACATTATTGCCAAACTGGATGTACTAGTTGCACTTGCATTTGTTGCAGTCAGTGCTCCAAAACCTTATATTCGTCCAAAGCTTATGGAGAAAGGTAAGCACAATGTTAAATTTCTACAAGTGTGATTTTATCCATTTTTTTTTTTTTTTTAGTTAATCAGATCATTACACATAATGACCTTAAAACTGTTGTTACATTTATTTTTATTTTTTTCCTTTCTTTCTAGCATTCTCTTCACAATCATGCATTAAATACTCTGCCTAAGCAGGTGCTGTGGTGATCAGTGAAATCTCCCTCACCCTTTTTAAATGCTTACAGTGGATCCCTTTTTGAAAATTTTTTCCATTTCTCTCTCTCTCTCTCTCTCTTTTTTTTTTTTTTTTTAACAAGAAACTTGTACTATACTGATTCTAATGTTCAAAAATAACTTTATTACTTTTTTATATACAGCCAGGCCTTGCATAACGCGATTTTCAGTTAACGCTATTTAAAAAATTATACCACTTTTCACTTTACACGATGCAAATTTCCAGTTAACGCGATCTTTTTTTTATTATTATTTTTTTTTTTTTTTTATGCGATAGTTGAAAAAGATTTGAATCGGGCGTTAAGCTTACCGCGAGTTGTACGGTCAATAAACAAACGTTTGCCTGCTGCCCGCCTTGGTGTGTTCCATCAACCATCGGAAGAAGACGTGTTACTTGTTTGTCTCCTGCTAATAAAGTCAATGCACACTTGCATAAAAATTCAAATTTTTAAATGAGCCAGATGAAAATGTTACCGTGAAGGAGATAACGCTAAAAGAACTAGATGAAATCTTTCATATCGCAGAGAACCTCAAACAAAAGGTTTGAGGTTCTCTGCGATATTTATTTCGCCCAGAAAAGATTGTTGTCGGCTATCGGAAATTGATTGACGAAAAGAGAAAGTCAACACTGTTCAAATATTTCCGCAACAGTCATTTCTTCATTGTGTATTTTATGTCAGAGGTTTCCAAACTTTCTCAGTTCACGGTGCCCTTAGTGCCTCAGTAATTTTTTCAAGGCGCACCCAGACCAAAAGAAATACCTAACAGTTCCGTTTAGTAGTTAGATCCAAACAACTTAATAAGAAATGCTGAAACTGTGAACTACCTCGAGCTAGTAGTTCGTGCAGTGTCCAACAGATGTCGAGTAATGCTGTGTTTCCCTCGAAAATTTAAAATATTCCGCAGTGCACAGTTTGGGAACCGCTGTTTTATGCAATAAACATTTAATTCCATAATTATTTTCATTATCTTTTACATTGTATACAGTTAAAAAGTTATTTAAAAGGTATTTTTAAAATTCTTTATGGACGTTCCAGAAGGTCAAAGACCAATTATAATTTTTCCTATTGATTATTACATTCGTTTTGCACGATGCGCTCGCGGGATGAATTAATTGTGTTAATCGAGGCCAGCCTGTATGTGTGTGTATATATATATATATATAAATAAATCGTTAATTGCTATTATGCCTTAAATGCGATACACCTACATACATTAACTAACTTGTTTAGCAACGCTCATCATCAGAATAACTTGGTCAAACTGACATTGAGAATATGTATTATAATTTTTGAAACAAAAATGCATCAAAATTTGTGTTTATCCAGTGTAGTGTAGAATGCATTATATTAATTCTTGAGTTTGTTACTTTTATTATAATCAAGCAATAAATTTGGAAAATACAAGTATGCACTCTTATATAATAGTGTGGGAGAAGTGTACCTTCAATCTGACATGGTCAGAAAAGGACATGACTACGTAAATACATTCAAAGAATTACTTGGAAGGGGGGAAAAAAACACAATAGTTAACCTCTAGCTACAGTAGAACCTCATAAATCAGCATCCAAAGAGACATAGCATGTTCCAAATTTTTGAACCTTCCAATTTTTTTTTTTTTAAGGTTATGCACATAGCCTAAGTATTCAGGGGTAATTCATTATTTTTATTACATAATACAATAACTCTGATCCCCATAATCTCCACAAAATGACAGTCACCAGCATTAAGTCAAAATATTAACCAGTACGGCTGAATTGGTCCAGTAGGTAATGTACCTGCCTGAGGAATAAAAGTTACTGTGTTTTCAAATTCCACCTCTAGTGTGGGTGTTAGAGTTGTCCATTTTTTTTTTTTTTTTTTTTTTTCAATATAAGGTGTAAATAGTGCAATATAATTTCAGGAATTGAATCACTTTAAAAACTAAATACATACTGCTATACTAATAACAAAATGAATGAATTTATGCATTGAAATACATACTAACAATTGCATATGGTCAATATGTAAATTCTTTAGAAATTATTAGGGAACATAAGGCACAATTTGGCACCTGCAGTGCTCTCCCAAATTTACATAAAACTTATATAATGAAAGAAACCAGAAAACTTGGCAGAATTCTCTCCAAAAAGAATTTACAGTTTTGATAATTACTTAGGACAGCCATCATTTTCTGTATCATATGAATTCAATCTCACATCATTCCACTGAACATGTGCTTCAGAACAATTGAAAAATGCTATCATGATTAAAAATTTCTTTCAAAAAAGCAGATATGTTAAAGAGAAAAAAGAAATCAGAATGGCAAAATTGTAATATGAATGAAAATGGCAAAATTTGAGTCACATGGTCAACATTTCAGAAATTACTGTGAGGCTTTATTTTGGTATGTTCAATTGATATAAGACCTTGTGTTAATAATTATGTAGGACTGCTCCACCATATGCTCATAACACAGTCTAATAGGAATTAGAGCAATTTTAATTTATTTTAGTTGATTAATTCTTAACATAACTGATTAGTATATGCAAGTGAAAAATATCTTCTAGCTATGGTGACTGGCTAATCCAACAGAAGATATTTCATTTTTTGTTATTATTTCATGTCCTCCACTTGTCACTGTTTCAGAGAGGCTGGGTTCAGATCCCATCAGAGATCATCATATAAACAACAGAACCTTCAGTGCGCCACCTGGGCAATCTACCCATATGCGCAAAAGACTTTAAATTTAGAATTTCATGCAATTATATTTTTGTGATTTATCATCACTATACTAGTACTCACGCCAAAATATATTTCTAGACATTTCTGTTGGTTAAATGACTCGTTATTTTCGGTCTTTAGCCTGTTGTCACACAGAGATAAATAAATATCCTGTGTGACAACAGTTACCGCCCCTTCCTCGAGGAGGAAGACCTCTACTCGTAAGAAGTTTAAAATTTTGTTAATTTTACCTTTATAAAAAACAAGTTAGACTGCAGTCTCACACTAAATCTCTTTCCAAGTACAGCTCTCTCATATTGGCCCCTTACCCACGAATCAGAGACAAGCCACGGCGCCCTCAGCCATAAACCACAACCACTGATAACATTAGATGCAATTATTCGTAGTCTGTTCTTTTCCGGCTCAAGGCCATTGCTTTTTCATATGCAGGACATTTATGATCAACAGCAGTATGTCCATCTGTATCTTTACTGCGCTTACAATTAATGCAGCAGGGAGACTTTTCTTTATTAACACAGTCTTTATAAGAGTGTCCCTCCAAAGAACAATAGCCACAAAACACTTTCGCTTTACAAAACTTGGCTATATGGCCAAAAGCCATGCATTTATAGCATTGGGCCACCGTGATAATGTCACGAACCCGACAGGCAGACCAATTCAAGAACACCTTTCCTATTCTTATTAACCACTTATGAACTGGGCCAGCTACCTGTATTATCCAATTATTTAAATTCTTGGACTTGGCTTTATTCACAGATATTACAGTAAAGCTTTCTTGGTAAGCTTCCTCACTAACTCCATAATCTTTTAAATTTCTGATCCACAGCTGTTCCTTCAACTCTTCTTTGTTCATATCTTGTTGCACATCATAGATCAGAATCTTGGGATTCCTTTTCTTAATCTTGTCAACACTCAACTTTAGTTCTTTAAATTTTGGACAATTCATCAACTTGTCTATATCATTTTCCGTCTCTGCTTCTAAGACTATCTTTTTATCTTGTACAGTTCTTATATTTTGTACTCTTACATCGAGAAGTTCAGGTCTAACTTTACTAATCAGGTCTTTTTTAATGTCATCGCTGCATTTATGTTTACTATTCTTAGTGGAAACTATAGCCACTCTGGGCCTTGCAACGCACTTTTCTTTAACTACTGTTGCATAATCCTTCTTTTGTTCTTGAGCTTCTTTCTTTTCTGCTTTACTAATTTGAGATACAATCTCCAGCTCAATTACAGCCATTTCCAGTTCATCCCATATTTCCATTATTTTAGTCGCTACACTTCCAGATACCCTATTTTCTCTTTGCAGCAAAAGAGACCTTAATTTCCCTCTTGCCTTCAATACTTTATCTAGACCAGTTGAACCTGATTCCTGTCCACTGCTTGCAACCACATCACTCAATAAAGATCTCATAGATTTTAACGACTTTTCAGGTGTCCATAATAATTGCTCTTTTCTTTTACGAGAAGGATCCTGTGACTTCCCAGTTCTTATAGTTTTTTCAGTCACCATTTCTTCCATCTCTACCTCCAAACTTTCACTTTCTGAATCATCACTTGATTCTGTCTGCACAATAGCTTTTCCCTTGGAAAGAGAGCCAGTGTTCGACTTTTTCCGATTCATATCAGAAACTATATACAACTTTAACTTTTAAACGTTAAACAAAAATTTATAAACAAATTCAATTTAGCACAAAAAATGCAAACTTTAAAACGAAATTCACTCTGCCACAATCAAATCAATTACCCGTTTGGCCGGTCAGGGGAATAAACCCCTAACCGCTCACCCCAGACGTCGTGAACGTAGGGCAGCTAATCTATGCACTTAGTGCAACAATAAACTTCAAAAAGTAACAAATCAAATAAGGAAATTTATTGTCAAATTTCTCAAAATCACACTTCAGATAAGTCACTTATTCGAAGCCCCAAGATTAGCCCCTGGGGCATCCCATCAGAGATAGGAGAAATTCTTAAAAAACTGTTCAATAAGGTTTGTAGTTAGCCGATCTTAAATGTGGAGAGAGTAGTTATTTTGGATTTTTCAGCCTGCACAACATGCACTGTAAAAACAATAATAACCTTTCATCATTCCATAATTATTACTGACAGTGTAGAAGTCACTTGTTTAGAGGATCTGTATCTGAATCTAGAGACTGGAGAAATTCTTTGAAGGCCTTTTCATAATCTTATAGTTATCCAATCTCATGTTAGCAGTGAGATTTTCCCCATGAGTTATTTCATGTTTTTCAGCTCACAGATATACCTATAAACATGTACTTATGAAGATGTGCACTGGTGCAACATGGCCAACAACTGCTGTTTGAAGTTGAATTATAGAATATATATATATATTTTTTTTTTTATTTGAAGACAAATTTGTTGTATGGTCTATCAGCAATATCTGGTGATGAAAACTGTAAGTGTAATTGTGCACAGAGATATGCATCAACAAAATTCTCCTTAGAAACATTGAAGTCTCATTACCATTTTATATCAGTGCTGTTGGACACAATAATTAGCATCCAACAGCATGTGATTTTTAATTTTTATTTATTTATTATTTATTTTATTTTATTTTATTTTTTGGTTTTGTTTCAACTTATTTTTGGCATGCAGGCAAAAGATTTCAGCATCATAGCTTTACATGATGTTCTTCTGACATTGTTTTACAATCTGTTGAGTACGAGACCATTTCAAATAATTTAAATTTTTCATATTTCTTTTTTTTTTTTTTTTTTTTTTTTTTTTGTTTTTTTATATATATTAGGAACAGGACTTATATGTCTGAAAGAAGCACGTCATCCATGCTTAGAAGTGCAAGAGATGGTGGACTTTATTCCAAATAGTATAAATTTAGAGCAGGGTAAGAAAGCTAAAGCATAATTTTTAGAAAAGGGAAGTTGAGAAATATATTTAATTCTCCAGGGCATATTAGAACAAAACAAATCAAGTTTCTATTCTACATGCATTGCAATTGTTGTCATCAGCTGAGGTCATCTATTGATATTTCAGGCATTATTTAATGATAGCATTAAAATAGTTAAAATGTTTTTAATTAAAAAGATTTGAATGTTGGAAAGTTCAATTCTAGCTTTCAAAATCAAGTATTTTTATATGTAGAAGTGATATGCTTTATGAGGATGTAAATTTTTCCATTATAAAAATTTCTCCTTTGTCCATTGAAAAATATTATATTTCTCATTCATATTAGTATTATGTATTAGATATTATAGATTAGTATTAGAATAGCCAGATGATCCAAGGAAGCAAATTTTTTCTGCATCTGCATAAAAATTTTGGATGCACATCATACCTATCACCAAAAAGTAATCATCCAATTCTTACTTGGATTGTACTAAACCTGCTGCTTAAACCACCTTAGGATGGTGTATTCCGTGATAAGTATTTTTTTTTTTTTTTTTTTTGTAAATTATATTGATAATATGAATATGGAAAATTGAGTAATTGAATAAAATATATGAATTAATGGATAAAGTACTTTTACATTAATTAAATTTATACTTTGAATGTGGAAAATTTAAATCAAAATAATTTCTTCTATGCCCCTAGGTCATAATGTTTAAAAAAAAAAAAAAAAGTTGAGAAACATGTTCTAAGCCATTCCTCATGATAATAAAAATAATTGGCCTTACCAATCTAGCCAGTTGAACTTCTTTGAAATTTCTCTGGAGGTTCCTTTTTTTTTTTTTTTTTTTTTTTCTCTCTCAAGTAGAGCAAATACATTATTTTTGTATGCAGCCGTATTTTTCAGTATATCTCAGCATTTGAATATCCATACCTCTTCAATATTTTCATGTGAGTATGTGTGGCCTCCAGACCTATATACAACATTCCAAGATAATCCCACCATTATTTTATATTAAAATATAACATCTTTCTCCCTAATTGCAAAAGCTTAATAAATCATTTTATGGATACCATTTTCCTTTCTGGCTACTTGTTTACACAGCATGGCAAACTTCATATTATACTGAATTGTAACCTTCCTAAATTTTCTTCATCCTGATTCATCTTTAACTCCTCTACCCTCCCCCCTTCAGTCTGAATTTTTCTCCGGATAAGACTTCACGTTTTAAACTGTTAAACCTTAGCTATTATATTCATAACCAGTCTAAATCATTTTTGAAACAATATTGTCTGGTTCGGGTTGTTAACCATCCTTCAAATCATCAGCAGATTTTGACAGCTTCCCCTGTACACCCTTATCAGTGTCATTATATTTTGAATTATCATTTTGATTCAGTACTGCAAATAGGTTGGTTTCTATAAACATGTTCATTATTTCTAAACACTTAACTTTTACTTCCTGGTTTGCCACTGAATTTTGTGAATTCTTTACAAAATATTTACTTGGTTCATTAGTAAAAAAAAAATAATAATAATAATTACTTTCTAATAAACTGCTTAATAATAATTAATAAATATTTCTTAAATGTCACTAGATTCTAATTTTCTTCAATGATTTTTACAAACATATAGAAACACACACACTCACCTCATTTGTATATAATTATGTTGAATGATGATGACTTCTCTGGTAGATATCAATTAAATAAGTTATTCTTGCTTTCAGGAACAGTTCTGCTATTATAAATTGTATACACAATATTTTATTATAATGGCAAAAGGAAGCAACTTTATATCGTATTATATTGAATGATGCTATATTGAGTAATTCATATGAAGGAAAATTCCTATGAAAAATAAGAATAAGATTTTAGATAAGAATTTTGCATCTAATTAAATTAACTTGACTGTTGCACATCTATAAATAAACCTAATAGACTAATGCTTGATTTGAAAAATTTTTCTTTAACATATTAACAACATAGTATTTTTTACATATTATTATTAAATATTGCATTTTTATAAGTGTTTCAGTTTGTATCTCCAGGGTTTTTTCAATATATGTATATTTTTATGTACAGGTAAAGAGACATTCCACATCATAACAGGACCAAACATGGGTGGGAAATCAACTTTCATTCGTTCTGTAAGTATGTTTAAATGTACGAAATGCTTAATGATTTTCTTGCAGAATATTATAATTTATGAATTGAATTTGAAAGGTAAAATTATAAATGTATTTTTTAGCTATATAATATACATACTTATATTGTGTGCTATGTTTATGTATTGGGTTATTTTCCAGGTAGCATTAAATGTGTTGATGGCTCAGATAGGTAGCTTTGTAGCATGTGATGAAGCCACAATATCTCTAGTGGATGCAGTGTTAACAAGAGTGGGAGCAGGTGACAAGCAACTAAAGGGAGTATCCACTTTCATGGCAGAGATGTTGGAAACATCATCAATATTGAGGGTGAAGATAATTTTTTTTAACTCAACTACTTAATTACAATCTTTGGGTTTGTTGTAAATATTATATGATAGGGCAAATATACAAAAGCAACATCTCATTATGAAGGAAATCACCAAAAATTGTCCCAGTTTTACACTATAAATAAATAGCGCTACTCTCTAAAAAGGAGTACACTTCATTTATTTGTAATGTATGCCATTATCCAGCTGGTTATTTCACAGATTATCTTAATGCACACTTGAGATCCAGTTATGGCACATTTCTACAAATGAGAGATACCAAAAGATGTAGATAATCAAATCTCATAGTTATTAATAAGCTTCAGGTATAATGTATTTGCTCTACATGTACACAGCTATATAATTGTGTACATGTAGAGCAAATACATTATTTTTGTACATAGCTATATTGTTTCAGTATAGCTCTGCATTCTGAATTACCATACCTTTTTTTGGTGTTTTCCATACTGCAAAAAGAAATCATCACTGAGATGACAAAGCGTGCATACTGATTGGTTCCTAGTTACCCAGTAATGAATTCAATTTATGAATTCATATTGAGTAATGAATGGCCATTCATTACCCAATATGAGATGCTTTGATTCTCTAGCAGATTTAGACAGGAACCTTGAAAGTTTTCATCTCAACTAACGGACATGACCCAATTGTCAAGAACACACAGGCACATACAGTTTCCTGAGAGTATTATATGTTAATATTGAGGGAGGGAGTAATTTCCTATCTACCTAGAAGTAGTAGAACTGATCGTCTCATTCCAAAAAGATTTTATCAAGTAGTCTAGATAAAAATTGCACTAAAACTTTTGTACTCTGAAAACTCACTGATTATAAATAAAAATAGTCTGACATTATTTTCATACCCAGCCAATAATGCACTTTCTACTCATTTCTTTTTCTCAAACTTAAATAATTGCCTCATATACTAATTCGTAAATGTGTGGATTTTTCCTAGTCTGCAACTCAAGATTCTTTGATCATTATTGATGAATTAGGAAGAGGAACTTCTACATATGATGGTTTTGGTTTGGCTTGGGCCATTTCAGAGTAAGTATCTAGCAACATAATTTTGTATTCAATCCAATTATTGTAATAACTGATGTAATTTTACTGGAGGAAGAAATAATTTTTGCCTTAACTGAAATGTTTAACATGGAATTCATACCCCAGTAAAGAAGTGACAAATACTTTATTATTTTTATATACGGAAAGTGCTTTAAAATCCAACACCTTCAGGGATTGAGATGTTCTGATTTTAAAATTTTATGGACTTCAGAGAGGTGTACTTCATGGTTGAGTAGCTTTGGAGAAGCATATTTAATTGGCTGTTAAGCAGTAACTGAGCTTATTTATACCTGTAACATTTATGATGACTAAAAGGTTGAGTTAGCGGTTAAAAAGGCAAATAACAGTTCAGTTTGTTAAATGTAAACAAATGACAATAAACAAAGTCATGGCAAATGTTATATTTTGTAATTCAATTTTAAATGCATGCCTAGAACAGTATCAGAGAGAGAGAGAGAGAGAGAGAGAGAGAGAGAGAGAGAGAGAGAGAGAGAGAGAATATCAGTGAATGTGCTTTAGAGAAAAAATAAGTTCACAGTGCAGGACAAAAAAGTTAACCATTATTCTTAAGGAATAACCTGTGTGCAGTTTATCAATTTACAGAACATTTACTGTGAAGAAATTCAATTGTACCATGATACATAATGTACTGTGTGTACAAAAGTTGCTGTTTTGTTTTTGCAGCTGTCATAACTTATCATTCAGTTATCATATATGTGGTAACATGGTTAAAAGTTAGCCCTTTTAGTTCTTTGTAATTTTAACCAGTCTTTAATTCCTTTAATTTTATTTATTTATGATAGGGCTGTCCAACTGGTGGTCAACAGCCATGTGCAGTTTTAGGAGAGTTCCAAAAATTGTTTTATGAATATCATTATATTCTATTTGCAATTTTAGTATCAAGGCTCATAAGTGATATTGGCTCCCTTGTGTTGAGATGTTGGCCAGCCCTTATTTATGATTTGCTGTTTTTGCTGATATCTAAAATTAAAGATAAATTAATAAAAATTATTAATAATCATTCTCTATTTCCGATGACTAATAGGTTGAGCAGTATTTAATGCCATGCCTGGAAATAGAGCATGCTGTTTTCTGTGTCAGATTTTTACCAACACCATTATAGACTTATTTTTCTTTTTCCTCATTTATTTGTAGGCATATAGCTACAAAAATTAAGGCCAGTTGCTTATTTGCTACCCACTTTCATGAGCTAACAGCTTTAGCTGAAGAAGCTAAAAATGTCAATAATCTCCATGTTACTGCCCTTACTTCAGAAGATAATCTGACTTTTCTTTATAAAGTTAAACCAGGTATTCCCCTTCCTTCATTATGATAAAGTATATTTTTAATAAACATAATCAAGTTAGCAATTCATGTAAAATATAGGAAAATTTTTAAAACTATCGTTTATAAATTGTTATAACTGGGATTTAAAGTTAGGGAAGTAGAATGTAAAATGTCCAAATTTTTGAACTGAAGTAATAATGACTAATAACATTCACCATGTGCCATAACAGAATAGACGAATTTAGGTACTTTAATTAAAAATCTCTAGTAACCATATATATTTGTTTCAATTGTTCAAGGTTTTTTGTAGTGTGTGTGTGAGAGAGAGAGAGAGAGAGAGAGAGAGAGAGAGAGAGAGAGAGAGAGTATTTTGTCCCTGGATTTCCTATCTAAATCCATATCTTTCTTATAACTAAGCCATCTAGATTTTAACTAAGAACACTGAAAAGTCAGATGTTCTTATGTTGGATTTAGATGTTTGCTGATAAGTGGATTTTAGATAGGAACAGCAAAGTCAAAATAAATAACTGATTCATGTAATTTTGTGAATATCTTTGTTAAATCTCATTTTTATGTGGAACATTCATTCTACAAAAACATATATAGCATTTAAGTAAGACTAAATGCAGCTGGGCATAATGTTTTAAGAGTTATATTTATATAATAGTGTAATATCTATATAATATCAGTGTAAAGACACCATAGACAACTCTTAAAGGAAAATTATGATAGTAGTGTAATGGGCATCATTTCAACTGTATCTCATATTGTGCACACCCTTCACAACGAGTTACCATGTATTGCACTGCCTCGAATAAGTGATGCTTCACTAATAGAGAAGACTATTCTCGGTGGACTGGTACCACCATCCAGATGGCACCATTTCAAGGCTTGTTGGCCTTTCATCGGTGGGTGGGCAGGCCCCCTGGTATTGCAAACATGACAACCCAGTTGTGAAGATAATCCCACAATATGAAAGATGCCAAAGAGTACACGTGATAATGTTTATAAAGTAAGACTAAATGCATCTGGGCATAATATTTTAAGAGTTATATTTATCTATGTAATATCGGTGTATTATGCCCAACTGCATTTAGTCTTACTTAAACATTATCACATACACCTTTTGGCATCTCTCATATTGTGCAACATGTATTAACGTGCAACATTAAGATGAAGCCATTAGTTATAGGCAAGAATAAATCACCTAGATGTTTTAAAGGATTAAAACAGCTGCCTGTTGAATATGCCAATAATGCCAACACTTTGGTGACAGCTTCTCTATTTGAAGATTATCTTTGTAAATGGGATTTGCAATTGAATATGAAAAACAAAACAAAATTGCATTGGTTTTGGACAACTGCCCAGTTGAATTAGTTTTTCTACCTTCGAATGCCACATCACTAATTCAACCTCTTGACCAGGGAATAATGACAACCTTTGAGACCTTTTATAGATCGGATATGAGGCGAAGAATCATCCAGTTTATAGATGATGGTTTGGAAACATCCGATATTACAAAGCAGATAACTGTTCTAGATGCACTTAATATGACAGTGAGTCCTGGAATGAAGGTACCGAAACCTGCATTAGCAACTGTTTCAAAAAATGTGGATTAATTATTCATGATGGTCAGATAAGTCACGATACTGATCACGTTGAAAAGCCTGAAGACATGGGTGAACAGGAGTTTAATGATTGGGTGGACATAAATGGTGACCTACAAATTACTACAGCTTTAACAGATGAAGAAATTGTCCAGTATGTTACTGATAATTTCGCCAAGGAGAAGGAAAATGAAGATTATCCCGAACAAATTCCAGTTTCAAAACGACAAACTCGTGAAGCTATAGCCATCCTGAGGAGAACGTTGGAAGAAACTGGTGCAAGTGATTGTGAATATAGACTGTTATATAATATTGAAAAAATCTATAAATAAACTTTGTGGTGATAATTTAAAGAAATCTAAAATAAGTGACTATTTTAAATTATAATTATTTTGCAGAGTGTTATGTTTAATTAAGCTATTTATATAAGTATAAATTTATTTTTATTTTGCTAACCTGTGCATAATATTGTTTTGATTTTCACACATTTAATTGGTGATCAACTTTTGGTAATAAAGTGTAAATTTGTGCTTTGTCTTTATTTTTATAGCCTTTGGATAATATTCGTTGATTTTCGCTTATTAGAATCAAAATTCGATTTGCAAACATGATCACATATTCGGCACTTACTCGTGTGCGTGTGCAGAACAAAATCATCAACATAGAATTTGAAAATTATGTCAATTAACAGAACTCTTCAAGTAAAATCAGGCCTCATCACTGAACATAACATTTGACAGCAAAGTGGGATGCACACGTAAGGTTTGTAATACCCACTCACAGAATTCCACCCATATGTTGGTGTCATATTCTTATAATTCCTGAAGCAATTGTACTTTGAAAGGATGGAATTTGTTTCATTTCAAAATCCTTGCAACAGACATTTGGCTAATGCCAACTTCCTGGCCAAGTTTCCTCAAAGATTTTTTTGGGAATACCTGTTAATGGTTTCAAGAGTAATAGCAGAGGCTTCATCACCATAGGTGTCTTCCCCCGACTCTGCCTAATATGCCAGCATATACCCCACACAAACTGCAAAAACTTAATTTTGTCCAAATTAAACCGCATAAACCTCATTTGGCTTTTCTAATTCCAGTGCTCATCTTTTACTGGGGTGGTTTTTTTTTTTTTTTTAAGGCTCTATTCACTGAAATCTCAGTAAACTAGTTGGCATGTCCTGCCAGAGTGAATAAAAACTTCAAACTACTGGGTACCTGATCTGCCTCCACAGGGCCAAGAGTGGGCAATGCGTTGGGCCTCAGCAGGGGTCCAGTGGCTAAACAGCCAGATGAAGTATGATACACAGCACTACAAGTATACAAAATCCACACACTTTTAAATCTCTGGCCTTCCCAGCGAACTGTTACACCAACAATGAAAGCAATGTGGGAATGGGGGAAACCCCTGGTGCCGCTAGACATCAATACACTTTACACACCATAGATGTCCAAGGACAACCACTACATAGCTCAGCAAAAATACTATGAATTGATGAATGTCGTGGCGAGATCCAATATTCCTTACATTTCGAGGGTACAGCTCTAAAACGGTGTTCGCAGGCTGGCCGCTAGTTAGTACACCGGACCGAACCTATTGGTAACTCTCTAGGAGGCTTCCGGATCAGCTAGTGTATAATCTTGCTACCTCTACTCTGCCAGATAGTTACTGGAGGGAGTCCGAGTAGTGTGTATGCCGGGAGCATTGTCGAGGCCACGTTATGTCAAGGATCTGGGTATATTCTTACCACATGTACACCATATCCAAAAATTTCATTACTTCATACAGCATGTCCCACCTACTTTTTCTTACTATTGAATACACCATGAATTGTCAAACTAATAGAGCAAGCTTATCTGCGAAAAGATCTAAACCTCCCAAGGACTTCCTAATTCATTTCACAAATATACGTGGTCTCAATTCTAATCTCAACGATGTCCATTTCCACTTGCAGTCTGCCAAACCCCATGTACTTTTTCTGACAGAATCTCAGTTATCGGTTGATTCAACTACTGCTCATCTAAGATGCCCAAATTATTTGCTGTATGATTCCTTTCGCCTCAAAGGTGGTACTTGTGCATATGTCCGTTCTGATATTCCCTGTCAGAGACTTGGCAATTTGGAATCTCCTCTCTTTAATCTTCTCTGGCTTAAAATCTCTCTACCTCATTGTGTCAAATTCATCTGTTGTACCGTTCTCCCAACTCCACTAATCACTTGGAGCTCTTTGACTTCCTCTCTTTGCAACTTGACTTTCTCCAGTCCAACTTTCCTAACAGTGAGGTAATTTTCCTTGGTGATTTTAATGTTCACAACTCCAGCTGGCTTCCGTTTTCTAGTCACACCGACCCAGCAGGTCGAGATGCTGAGGCTTTTGCAATTAGTAATGACCTAGCACAGATTGTTCATTTACCTACAAGAATACCGGACAATCCTAATCATACAGCCAATACGCTTGATCTTTTTCTCACAAACAACCCTTCTAAGTATACGGTCGAAGTGAGAGGTCCTTTAGGCACTTCAGATCACAACTTGGTGATTGTCTCTTCTCCAATGGAACCTTTATCTCATGGCTATTCCCAACCTCGTGTTGTTTGGCATTACAATAATGCAAAATGGGATGACCTGCGAGACTTCTTTTCTTCTTTTCCTTGGTCGGATTACTGTTTCAAAACTTCCGATGTCACCGTTTACTCAGGTCGTGTCAGTGAAATTATTCTTGCAGGAATGGAATCCTTTATCCCACACTCCACTTTAAAATCTCGTCCTTTATCTAAACCTTGGTTTTCCAATAAATGTGCTAAGGCTGTCCAAGAGAAGAATGTTGCATACCGTAATTGGCTTGTTTCTAATTCTTCAGTTTCATTTTCTGCCTACACCAAAGCCCGCAACAATTGTAAAGCAGTTATTAATCAGTCCAAACTAGAGTTTGAACAGGCTAAGAGTAGAAAACTTGCTTCTTGCCCTAATGGTAGCCGAGCATTCTGGTCTCTTGCCAAAGCTATTGGCCGCAACTTTTGCCCATCTCTGCTCCCACCTCTGTCCAAACCAGATGGTTCTGTTGTCACTTCAGCCAAGGATAAAGCTGACCTGCTAGCATCCCATTTTTCTTCTAGTTCTTGTATTAATGATCTTGGTAAAACACCTCCCACCATTCCCAACATGCTCCATTCAATGCCTCCTGTGGTTTTCCGTCAAAAGGATATCAGAAGGATTTTGATGAATCTTGATGCTAAGAAAGCTCCAGGTCCTGATGGTATTTCTCCACTTGTTCTCAAAACCTGTGCTCCTGAACTTACTCCTATTCTTTGCCGCCTTTTTTCACTTTCTTATTCCAAAGGTGTTTTTCCTTCTGCTTGGAAATTTGCTCATATCCAGCCAGTTCCTAAAAAGGGTGACAAATCCCTCCCATCCAATTATCGTCCCATTGCAATTACTTCTACTCTTTCTAAAGTAATGGAGAAATCAGTTAACCGCCAACTCTTAAACTACCTAGAAACCTTCCGTCTGATCAACGATCACCAGTATGGATTCCGTCAGTGTCAATCCACTGGTGATATTCTGGCTTATGTTACCCATTTATGGACTAATTCAATGGAAAAGTTCGGTGAAACACAAGTAGTTGCTCTTGACATCTCAAAGGCTTTTGATCGTGTTTGGCATAAAGGTCTTCTAAACAAGCTTCCATCTTATGGTTTGCCAACTGTTTTTAGTAATTGGTTATCCAGTTTTCTCTCTGATCGCTCACTGAGGGTGATGGTAGATGGCTCTCTGTCTTCTAATTTCTCTACTAATGCCGGTGTCCCTCAAGGTTCAGTTCTTTCCCCCACTCTTTTCCTCTTGTATATCAATGACCTTCTTCCATTGACTGGAAATCCTATCCATAGTTTTGCCGATGATAGCACATTGCATTCAACTTTTCATTTTGAGAAACCTTGTCCTGCTCAATCAGCTTCAACTTCTCGAAAATCTGCTACCAATTCCTTAAATGCCGATCTTCAGGTAATTCTCCAGTGGGGCAAAGACAACTTAGTTGATTTCAACCCTTCTAAAACTCAGTCTTGTCTCATATCTCGCAAAAAGGATTCTTCTGCTCCTATGCTTATCTTTAGTGACACTCCGATTTCTAGGCAAAATGATATATCTCTTTTGGGGATTACCCTGACTTCTAATCTCTCTTGGCACAAACACATTACAAATATTGCTTCCTCTGCATCTAAAAAACTTGGTTTTCTCTTTCGCTCTCGGCATTACTTTTCTTCCAAACAGCTACTTACTCTGTATAAATCGCAAATCCGCCCTGCCATGGAATATTGTTCCCACATCTGGGGTAGTGCCCCCAAAACCTCTCTCAGGCTTCTTGATTCCATTCAGAAGAGGGCAGTTAGGTTAATTAATGATTCATCTCTAACAGAGTCTCTCCACTCGCTTTCTCATAGACGCACTGTTTCTGCTGCATGCCTCTTCTACAGATACTTCCATGGGCACCGTTCTTCTGAATTGGCTTCTATAATTCCCGCTCTCTCTTTCAAAACAGTCCGAACACGTGCCGCCACCAGCCAACATCCATTTACTGTCCAACTTCAAACCCACAGAACCAACTTTTCATCTTCCTCATTTATTCATTCAACTGCCGTTTTCTGGAACAACCTTCCTTCATATGTATTTCCTGAAAATTACAATCTACTGACGTTCAAGTCCAATGTCAACAAATATCTTCTTTCGTCTTCTCAACCTCCAACCCAAGCACGGTATTAAGTACTATAGGTTCTAATACCTCTCGTGTTTGGGGTTCACATATAAAAAAAAAAAAAAAAAAAACTACCAGTCTTCAAATGGTCAAATAGTTTCCCAACAAATTGCTGATAGTTTATGTTTATCAGGATGCCTTTGGTGAAATATTTTGCATGCTTCCCTCTGACTCTTGCCCGTTACGTGTAAGAACGCCAATTCTACCTTCTCGTGTGGTGTATAGTCACTCATTTTTCAATATCTACAAAATAAAATTAAAATATAATAATCATAATGTTTATTAACAATATATCAATAATAACATAATATACCCTACGAGTATGGACTTTTGTGACACCCTGTGTCACAAAAGTCCATACTCGTAGGGTATATTACGTTTTGTAGGGTGTATGTATGTTTACATTTTCTTGTTCAGCTGACATGTCACTATCCATAACAATTGGTTTTTTGTTGATTCATTCTATAGGAGTTTGTGATCAGAGCTTTGGAATACATGTAGCAGAAATGGCCCATTTTCCGCAGCACATAATAGAGGTATGAAAGTCTTTCAGATGTTACTTATTTCTTTTAGAGTTTCATAATGTTATGAAGGAATTTTTGCTTCATTTTACGCTAGCTCTTTGCCTTCACTGAACAACAATTTTTATTGCAAGGCATATGATGATTTTATTGGCCTGGTAATGATATTTCAAAATGTCATAGATAGCATATATTTATTAAAATTTATATATGAAAAAATTAATTTAAGAGGAAACGATTTTTTTTTAAGTAAGATTGGGACAAAATATAAAATGTTACAATGAGCTTCTGATGGTTATTCCCCTCTCTGATATAACCCTCATCTAGTTCAAAAGCTCTCTCCAACCATTTTCAAAATAGTTCAAAGAAGCATTGTTTAGGAGAAAATTTAAGGTATCCCAAGTGACATCTATTTTTCTATATAACGTAGTATATTATTATGTATTTATCCTAAGCAATCTGGATAATTGAGTTCCTACTGTTATTTTATTTTATTTTATTTATTATTATTTACTTTTCTTTTCTTTTTTTTTCCCCTTAATCTTAATTTGATTTCTAACAATTTTACTCTAGTGTTTAAGCAGTAAAAATCTAAATAAGAAAAAAATTACATGTTTGGCAAAGTTACTCATTAAAGGTTTACCTACATGTAAATAGACACAAATAAATTAGTATTTCCTTCCTTGATGGTGCAGATGCAAGAAACGTTTCTGTTCTGAAATCAGTTTTTTTTTTTTTTTTTTTTTTTTTTTTTTTTTTTAAGTTTGCTAAGCAAAAAGTCCAAGAATTTGAAGAATTCAGAGTACAAGTACCATCAGCAGATGATGAACCAGATGCTAAGAAACAAAAGCTGGAATATGAGGCAAGTATCTTTTGTAACAAGATTAAACTTGAAATCAAACCTATGGAATTTACACTAGTCCCACATTCTGAAATTTTTTTCATAGATGTTCTGAATCAGCATGTATTCCTTAATTTTAAAAAAAATAAAGAAACTCAGCTTCTGCAAAGGTAACACTTTCACTGTTTAGTATTATTTAGCATACCTGTGCTGTTCGTATTATCATATCAGCACTATACAGCAGATTAGTAAGTAGCAAAGGGTCTGTGATGGAGGTGATATCAGTGGATTGGTAATGGAGTCAGACTGGAAAGAAAAGGTTCCCCAAGAAAACAGAAATACCTTCCTTTGGATCTCTATGGAAATAGTGACCTGGGAGAGCTGCTCAGAATTTTTTCAGTATCTTCCTGGTCTGGTTTGGTGCTGATTTAGTAGCAAAAAACTTGCAGCTATCATTTGATAACATCAGCAGATTAGGGGTGGAATCAGGCTGGGAGAGAGGGAGAAAGGAAAGCACCTGAGAAAATGAAAGTACTTTTTGTTCGGATCTGTGAGTTTGTTTGTATCAGTAGGTCTTTTAATACATGTAGTAATGATTTTACCAAAGGAAACACAGGCCATCCAAGGTTTTTCTCAATATCTTTCCGGTTCAGTCCCAGCACTAATTAGTAGCAAAAAAAAAACATTAGGCCACTATTTGGCAGTGTCAACAGATTGTTAGCAACAAAAATGAAATCAATATTTGGTGTATTTGGCAGCAACCAGAAATTCTTTCTCATATTCAATCCAAGTGAATTTTTTATTATTGCAACCTTCATAAAAAGGATCTTCTATTTCTCCATTAACTGAATTTGTATTTTGCCACATATTGCTTAGTTTCTTATGTTGGCAACTTTTTCTTTTTCTTGTAAACACAATAAATTTTAACCAAAAATATTCTAACTAACTGATAAATTATTTTGCTATACCTTTAACTATTGGCAGATAAAACGAGTCTCACCCAACCATGGTAGAATTGATATGACCACAGTAAACAATGATTGTATAGAAAGTACCAATTGGTATCCAACATGGAAGGATTAAACCCAAGCCTACATCAACAGTGAAAGTGTGAAGTTTCAAGTTCTTTTTCATATTACAAACCTGTAGGACTTTTAATAATTGTGTTCATTTTCTGAATATTGATCATCTGAAATACTGATTATTTGAACAATTTCAGAAACCCTTTTTAAATGAGCATTGATTATCTCAACACTATTTCAGGTTACATATAGTGCCATTGTTTGCCATATAGTGCCATTCTTACCTCTTATTATGTAGATATTGCTCTTCAAAATAGTTCCTGATGAACGTGACATTTTTCTACCAGGAACATTACCAAACTGAATTATCTGTCTGTCAAACCACTCTTTAGAACTCACTGACCAAAAAACAGGATTGAACATTAAATTATTCTGTTACCTGTTTAATTGTGTTTAATAAAATCACATGGCTATTATTTTCTAAGTATCAAAACAAAATATAGGTTAACTCAAATGTTGCTGTTTTTTTCCATATGGATAATGAGAATTTGTGAGAATGAATCATATAAAAGCATTTTTTTGTAATACATTCAGACCAGAATTTTTCTTTTTGTCTGTCATGCAAAGCCATTAGAAAGATAGAAAGAGACTCAGAGAGGACATAAGATTTTACACAAGAAAAGTAGAACAAGCATTAAGGGAAAACAAAGGATTTAAATCAGCAGCCATGAGCAGTAATACAGAAAGACAAATGATACTGAAACTGAAGAACAGCGTTGGTGTACTTATAAATAGCAGAAGACTACTATAGAGAATTATACAAGGAGCGAGGGAATGATGCCAGCAGTGGGGAAGATGGACCGCAAATTAGTAACACATACAACATACCTGATATCCTTCCTGATGAGGTAGAATATGCATTGAAGAAAATGAGGAATCAGAAAGCCTGGGGTGAAGATGAAGTTACTGTAGAGTTGTTAAAATTGGGAGGAAGAGACATGACAGAAACTAGCAAGACTCTTCACAAACTACATTAGGAAAGGCGTGATGCATAAGGAGTGGAATAATGCAATCATAATTTTGCTGCATAAGAAAGGAGATAAATCAGAAATTGAAAATTATAGACCAATTAGCTTACTCTCCCACATCTACAAGTTGTTCACAGGGGTCATTACTAACCGATTAGAAAGAATACTTGACGAGAATCAACTGAAAGAGCAAGCTGGCTTTAGGACAGGATTCTCAACTATGGATCACCTTCGCGTAATATCACTGCTAATAGAGAAAGCAAATTAATATAAAACATGAAAAAATATATGAGAACCCTACCTCCTTTATTAGACTAGACAAAGACAGTAGCAAATTTAAAATTGAGAAAGGAGTTCAACAAGGAGACACTATCTCCGAAGTTGTTTACTGCTGCCCTTGAAGAAGCTTTCAGAAGATTGGACTGGTTACAGAAAGGAGTCAATGT
This sequence comes from Mastigoproctus giganteus, assembly GCF_048544385.1. Taxonomy (NCBI): domain Eukaryota; kingdom Metazoa; phylum Arthropoda; class Arachnida; order Uropygi; family Thelyphonidae; genus Mastigoproctus; species Mastigoproctus giganteus. The sequence goes on along the minus strand of NC_143581.1, from coordinate 218,687,989 downwards.
GAATGGAGAGTACCTAAACCATTTACAATTTGCAGATCATAAAACAAAAGTTAATGATGAACAAGTATGCCACAGAAAGGGATATAATAATTTAAGCAGCAGTAATTGAAAAGGTGGATTCGTATACTTATCTGAGACAAGTTTACTTATCTGAGACAAGTCATTAGCTGTAATAATGATAAATGGCTGGAAGTCAAGAGAAGAATAAATTTTGGATGGATAGCATTCAGGAAAGTCACATACTGAGGAGCAATATCCCAATTTGTCTGAAACATAAAATAATGAACCAATGTATACTCCCCACCATGACTTATGGAAATAAAACTTGGACACTCACCAAAAGAATGGAAGAGAAGCTGAAAACTATACAGCAAAGAATGGAACAAATTATATTAGGAATCAGACTGTTAGATAAGAAGAAAAACACGTGGATTAGGCAGCAAACACAAATAAAGGACAATCTTATCAAAACTAAAGAACTGAAATGGTCTTGAGCATACTTGAAGACATGATGACAGATGGACTAAGAAAATAACAGAATGGTATCCAGGAGGAGCTAAAAGAAAACCTGGAAGACAACAAAGATAGACAGATGAAATTCATGAGCTCGTGGGTAGTAAATGAATGGCCATTGCACAAAACAGAAGGAACTGGAAATTTGCTGGAGAGACTTACATCCTGCAGTGGATTGAAAATGACTGATGATGTTTAAAATTGACTTAAAACGTGCAAAATAAGATTGGACTGGTAGCATGCCCATATTCATTACATCACAGTTTCGGATTAATGGGTTGTATCATACACCAAGGTGAAGATTCAAGGTGCAAATTAATTTTACCAGGTGAAGGTGGCAATGAACTAGACATTCATCATAGAGTAAAAGTCATCTGGGGTATTGATTGACTAAAGATCATGTCCATAAGTGAGTGCAAAGGTTTGATAGTCTATAGTGGACAGTGCTCCCTGGCTAGGTCAAATGCACTGTGATCCCTTCTTAGTGCATTGCAAAGGCAGAAGGTTTCTGAAATGAAAGTGACAAGCAGAAGTTGACCTTGTCTATAGGAGTCCAACATTCACTGGCATATCAGCATATACTCCTTGGCATTCCTGTGCCGTGAAAGGATTTGTATATAATTTTTCTTACCACAATAAAGATTATGTATTTATCTACATGTAAAAGATTGAACAGCTGAAGATAAATTATCACAATAACTTGTTTGAGCATCATGGACATTTGTGACAGCAGTATAATGAAGATTATGTGACCAGAGAAATGTGCCAATAAAATAACAATTAGTAGGAGTACTATAGAAAAACACACAAACAGTAAGGTGCACAGTGGGGTCTGTATTGTAGTGAATTGCTTAAACCCATTTGTGCAGCAGTTATATCTAGGGTTGGCAAACTTTCTAAGTTAAGTGCCAGATTCATTCTAAAATGTCACGCCTAAGGCCAATTACTGTTATTTTAAAGATTATTTTAAAATATGCATTAGTACAATTAAGTTCAATAGAAAATAACTTAAATACATTAGACTCCCTATTATCGGGGGGAAGTTTAACTAGGTTGTGGATTAACGGGGGACAAAAATAAAATTGATTTAAATGTCTTAGTGTTACCCTCTTACAATAATTTGTTTTTAAATTTATATATATATATATACATACAGTAAACCCATGCTATTCGTGGGGGTTATGTTCCTGAGAAATTCCGCGAATACTGAGTTATGGCTCCCATAGTAATAAAGGGGTTCTGTTCCAAAGTATGAATTATATAAGAAAAAACTAGTCTAAAATTTTGTATGTGTTATATGTACCTTCATAATATGACTATGTACATAGACAGTACATAGTGAAATGCAAGCATATGGTATAGAAATTAAAATAAGAAGCAATTTAATATTAAATGTAATATTAATTAGAAATTTCAAACAAATCTTTCAAACCAGCGCCTTTGCTAGCTAAAAAACTTATCCCGCCAGTGCTATCACCAGTTTTGCTAAAGTGTTGATAAAGGAGTTTTGCCTTTTCACGAATGATGAGTGAACTTAAGGGAATTTTATTTTGAGTTCAGTCTTCTATCCACAGATTTAAAGCTTTTCCATTTTTTATAATTTAACATCACGAGTTACAGAGCACATTTTTGAAGCAATTAGCCCGTTTTCACGGACACTGCGGCGGATTTTTTTCTTCCGATTTCTTGATTGATCGTACCGTTGACTCATTGATTTTATAATGTTTTTCCACTGAGGAGACACTTTCACCATTAGAAATTTTGTCTAATAACTCAGTTTTATTCGCTAATGTCATCACCTTCTTTAATCTTTTCACATTTCCCTTGTTATTCGTAGCCATATTTTTGTACGGGTTAGAAAGAACTTGTCCACAATAAAGTCACTTTCTTCCGTTAACACACTCAAAAAAGTCTGTTTTACACTGCAAAACGGTAGATTTATCGCTTTTGTAAGCATATCAATTTATAAATTGATAAATTTATTCAATTTATAAGCATATAAATTAAAATCAAACGACGAAACCTTCCATGACAAGCGCATAACACATACTGAACAAGTATTAGCGAGAAACATCCACGCTCGCAATTTTGGCACCTCTCTCCCCCACCCACCAAGCGCTGTTTTGACCGGGAAAGATAATTTTAGCCACGCCCATGTTTTTTTTTTTTATATATATATATATATGTATATGGCGGAAAATGTTCATGGCACTTTAAAATTCACATTTTTTTAGGTTTCATTTTATATTAAATCAGCGACCATGAAACCGCGAATACAGATACCACGGATAGCGGAGGTTTACTGTGTGTGTATATATATATATATATATATATATATATTTTTTTTTTTTTTTTTTTTTTTTTTATCCTCACACTTAGAACAGATTAAACACTGTCCATGCTTAGCATCAGATGGATTTTATGTATAAAGAGAAACAGATGATGTATTCTTACTGTTTCCCCTCCCATACTTTTATTCACATTGAGAATAATCCTGAGACATTGAACTGTTTTGAAAATATTTCTTACAGGAAGCCCAGCAGATCATTAAAGAGTTTCTGACAAAAGCCAAGGAAATACCATGTGATGAGTTGTCATCTGAAGAAGCTATGGCAGCTCTTTGTAAACTAAAGGAAGAAGTCCAAATGAAAAATAATCCCCATATTTCTACACTGATTGCAAGGTGCTAAAAGTGTCTATGGGGAAGAAAAAAAATCTGTATAATAGTCATGTATTATATACTGTTTGTGTTGTCTTTTCTTTTAGAAATAAAATCTTTTTGCTAAAAAATTAATATTATTTACTAATTGTTTGCAAGTTTTAAGAAATAATAAGATGCTGCTTGCTTACCTCAGATCTTGAGGTAATTTTATTTTCTTCACTCTTCAGTTATTAAATTATGTAATGGTTCAAACAAGGCATATTTGTCAGTGCAGCTGTGAATTATAGACATCCCACAAAATAATAAAAAATGAAGTTATAAACCAAGCAAATCAAATAAATTTTAATATCTTGAAATCAAAGGAACATATGACACAAGATCACTCTTTTTAAACTACAGTAAATTATTTTGAACATGTTAAAACAGGTTTACAAACCTTTCAGGGATACTGTATCAGGTTCTGTTATAGGACCTCAATCAGGTGCCAGTGGTTAATTGTTGAAATCAGCAAGATTATGTATAAGGATTTAGTAAATACTACATACTATTATTTTGCAAAATGGGTGTGTGCCATAGAGAAAATAAAGGTTTCCGAAATGCATAGGGCTTCACTTCAGAAATTAAACTGTAAATCTGTTACTTTTGGCAATACCATGGAAAGATTAAATAAATTGTGTGTTGTTGGGGTGGAGTTGTGTTTTTTTTTTTTTTTTTTTGGCACAAGAGCTACTATGGTCAAATTGCACCATTAATGAAATGTAACAAATTAGTATCATTATTAATATTTACCCCCTCTTTTGGTCTTAATGATAGCCATGATTCTCCTGGAAATACTTTTAACCAAATTAGGGTATGTAGGGAGCTGATTTTTTTTTCTCCACTCCTGAGCAGCCATCTGCTACACAGCCTAAGTGAATAGCAGTTTGACATGATGACCCCTCCCCCCCCCCCAACTCAACTTTAGAAAATTCAGATCTGGGAGCCTAAGAAACCATAATTGAACAATATGTGTATTTGCCTTTGTCACCTTATTTAGTTACTCTTCTGTTTTATTTGATTGGTTTCAAATTCTACTGACTTCACTTGCCAAAATTTTCTCTATTTATACTGTCTATCTGCATGGAATATTCTTGAAATACTTTTAAAAAGTTAATGAAGAAAATTTTAATAATTTTTCTCTACAAATCCTGTATCTGTTAATCTATTCTAGGCAGTTGCCTATTTAGTGTGCTGAAATTACTGTGTTCTTGTGCAGTGCACTAAAATCTTTCCAAATAATACTGTTAGTTGAGAGTAATAAGTAAATTGCAGTGATTAGAAAAAATATACTTAAAATAAAATAATATAACAACCATTATGTATAGAGTAGTGTACGCACTGATGAAATTTATCTTGTATTAATCAAATTTGTTATTCAGAGTATATCTAGATGAACAATATCAATATTACATTTTTATTTTTATTTTTTAATACTTTTCTTTTGTATTTGATTGGTTTCAATTTCTACTGATTTCAAATTCTTCATTTGCCAAAATTTTCTCTGTTTATACTACATATTTAGATAGAAATACTTTTAAAAATTTCCCCGTACAAATCTTTAATGATACAAAAAATACATTGTTGAATTTAGTTGATAACATTTAGGATTTTTGTTAAAAATTCCTATTTTCTGAAAGGTTATATGTATTAAATTTAAATTTTTGGCAAAACAGCAAAATGCTTATTCATATTTCACAACTGAAACATTGTTATGGTAGATTATTGCTGTTACAGTTATGTTATTATATAATATTATCTTATTTAGGTGGTAAGACTTGAACCTTCAACTTTTATCTTTCTGATTCTCAAGTGCAGAAGTTGGTCACCTTTGATTCCATTCTTAGTAAGACACGCTTTATATTTCATACACCTGCCACATAAACAGGATGACAGGGTTGTGCTCATAGTGATACCGTATATCAAAAAAATTGTTTGTATTTATACTTGATGCAGGTTTTTTGATCTGGCCATTGAATTTCTCATGCCTTTAAAATGAAATACCTCATTATTTGGAAAATATAAATGCTAAATCTACTTACTAAAAAAAAACTTTGGCACTTAGTATCTATAATGCTCCATTATTAATAGGCCTAAAAAGTGGGGTATTAAAAGGGGGGGTTGAGCACTGAGTAATAAACTATCCTTATCTCTTTAGCTTGTGCACTGAATGTGGAGGTGGGGCTATATACCTCCCTCTTAAAGTGGAAAAGCATTTTCTGTATGCTAGAAAAGTATTAAAAAGAAACATTTCAACAGATTCAACTTATTCATGCCACTGAAGTAAAAAGGGATTTTGAAGCATGTGTGTACCCGTTAATTGTCTTTGGGTGAATTTACCCAACAATAGCAACTTCTGACAAGTCTGTAAGAGGATTTGGAAAAGTATAAGTAGTAGTAGTAGTGGCATGTAATGCAAAGTGTATGAACTTATGCAGCATCAGCCAAAAAAAAAAACACACACCATTCCTTCCAAATCCCTGTCCAGTTCTTCCTTACATTTATTTAACTTATCAACTTCCACAACGACAGATGGAAGTTTGTTCCAGCAATTAATCACCCGCTGGCTAAAGGCAAATTGCTGCACATCTATTATACATCTGTCTCTTCTTAATTTGAAATTGTCCCCTTAGGTTCGTAATCTGAACAAGTGGAAGGATGCCATCAGAATTCAGCGTGCTCAACCCATTCAAGGCTTTATACACCTCAATCAGATCACCGTGCAGGTGCCTAGTCTCCAGCCACTGCAATTTGCAGAACTTAAGCCTCTCTTGGTAAGAGGATCCCTTCATTCCCCTCACCAATCTTGTTGCCCTTCTTTGTACACGCTCAAGTAAATCTACATCCTTCCTAAAATGAGGCCTCCAGACCTGTACGCAGTACTCAAGGCATGGCCTGACCATTGCCTTATACAGAGGGACAATCACCTCCTTTTCCCTGCTAGCAAAGTTCCTATATATCATTGACAAAACCCCATGACCTGCCCTGGCAGCCTGTCTGCATTGCTCAGAAAACTTCATATCTGACTGCACAATTACTCCCAGGTCTTTTTCATTTTCTACCACCTTAAGTGTAGTACCACACAGTTGGTATGTTTCCCTAGAGTTACTTCTATCCATATGCAGTACTTTGCATTTGTCAAGGTTAAACTTCAGTTGCCACTTCTTAGCCCATCTGCCCAAATTTTCTAGATCCTGTTGCAGTAGCACACTGCCATTATTGTCATTAACAAGCCTGCCAACCTTTGTATCATCTGCAAACTTCAACACTAGGCCCGATTTACCTTCATCAATATCATTGATAAATATACAAAACAAAAGTGGACCCAACACCGAACCCTGTGAGACTCCACTAATAACATTAGTCCATGAAGAGCAGCACCCATTGATTACCACCCTCTGTCTTCTCCCACTCAATCATCCTTTTATCCATTGTAGCAACTTACCTGTCAAAGCGATCATTAGCAAGTGGTACTGACTCATGTCCAAATCCAGTTCATAATTGAAAAGAATCTCTGAAAAAGACAGATTAATGAACTCAAGAACTTCTGAATTGCATCTTTCTGGTCAAAGCAATCCTAAACTGGCCAATCAACCCAGTAACTAGTCATTATCCTCAATTTTGCAGAATGTTTGTTCCTTTCTTCTGGATTGCCAAAAGCAGCTTCTTTCTTTTCAATGCTATGTCAGTGTTTTATATTCTGAACAACTTGACAACCAATGCTCTTAAATTAAACATACCTCACATCCATTTACTCAGGTCATTATCCTCGGATATGTTGAAGAATATGATGTGTAAATTAATTATAATAAGTTTTTAAATCTTCCACTACCATTTTGTAAGTAGATTACCAAACCAGATGTGGCGCCTCCGTAGCCAGGTGGGAAGGAGTAGCAGTGCGTAGCACACGCTTCTTGATTAGACCGGGGTTCGAGCCCGTCACCACCAAATATGGAGGATCGGAAAGGTCAGGGAATGACCATTGCATATCCCGGAGCAATATGGCCTTAGTTGCTAATGCTCCTAAAAACCAAATGACAAACAAACAACCAAACCAGACAGAATCAGAAGGATGAGCCTGACTTGTCATAAGAAGCTGCCAAGATCATAGAAGGTACAAGAAGATTCTGATTTGTCAGTAAGAAAGTAATCTGTTGCTGCATGTTGCTAGAAATAAGTGCTTAAAAAAACTGCACAAATTCCCATTGAAAATCACATTCTTATAAATTCTAAGATAATACAAATTTCATCAGTTAGTAATGCATCCATTTCACATTTTAGAATTTTTTTGTGGAAAAGTGTCAAATAGTTCTCAGTATCATTGAAGATAACAATATAGATGAAGCAACAGATGTTGCAGTAACAGTTATGTTAATTTCAGTGTGAGAACCTACCAAATGCTGTTATTAAAGAAGAAACGATGTACAATGGCCTTGGGCTGAAGAACTGACAAGTGTGCAATGTGAAGCCATAATACAATGTATTATCCCAAATCATGCTTGGCATTTTAACAATTCTGAGTGTGAGAGGATATTGAGACATGTGAAAAAATCAAATGCACTTCAGATCTTTCCAGTGAAGCTTTGGAAAATACTCTTGACAACCAATGCTATTATTATAAACAAAACTTTGATTCAACATTTCTGAAGGGACAAAGTCTGCAGCAGTATCTTGGTGTAATCATAATCAGTTAATGCCTAATAGACAATCCACAGACAGATAAAGGGAGAACAAAGAGTAACAATTACTGACCTGTCAGCTTAACTGCTGTTCCAGAGAAAGTAATGAAGATGCTGGTTGAAGAAGTAATGCAGGACCATCTAGACAAAGTGCAGTTATACTTCAGTAACAGTATGGATTTGTTAAAGGGTGAACTTGTCTGACCTTACATGATTCATTTAAAATGTGGGTCCCCACAGTGCTGCCTGCAAACACCATCACTAACAAATGTACGAACTAGAACTACAAGAAAAAAAGATGCATTCCTAAAAACCACTATTTCCTGAGGATTTGCAGGAGACTCGTCAGATATACAAGGAAAACACTAGGCCACCCTTAAATCTAGGTTTAAGAGTCCATAAAATTCAATCATTGAACACAATTAAATGAATTGTGTTCAATGAACACAAATAAAATCAAATGAACACAATTAAAAATTAAGTAAAATATTAAACAAAAAAATTAAGTAAGAAAAAATTGCAAAACGATTTTCCTTCCTTGCCAGGGTCAATTTAAATTTGGGCGTTAAGCAACTAGCACTTGTCACATCACATAACATAGTTAAGCTTGCCTTAAGATCTCGGTATTCTAATAAAAATACCTTTCCCAAGTTAAGAAACTTCGCGAAGGAAGGAAAATCGTTTTGCAATTTTTTCTTAAATTAATTTTTTACTTAATTTTTAATTATTTCTTACTGTAATGTAAGATTTTCGATTTTTTAATTGTTTTCGTTTTAATTTCTGGAGAGTATCATACGGAAGTGTTGTACATGTCATATTGGGGTAAACTTCTCTTATTCTTTTACAAATATGATTTCTATTGGATACTCGGAATTTGCATGCCATTTACGTATATCCTATTGCCTATTACGTATAACACCTAATATTGCCTATTATGTATATCAAATATTCGCCTTCAATGACACTGTTCATGAAAAAAATTTGTACTATTAATTTTGTCAAGCAGTGTATTTTGCTTGCAATCCTGGCTGTTGACACCTGATGTGAGGTCGGTTTTTAAGTTGTGTGGCAACATGATTATTCTGTAATTATTCATCTTTTATTATGCATATTTCTTTTTTGGCAGCTTACAGTATCAGAAACTCTCCTTTCCCATAGAGTTTCCCTGATATTGCCCAACTTTAAAATGCATTTGTCTGAAAGTAGTGATGTTAACAGATTTACCTTTTAATAATGTCATTAAATTGCCAAATCGTTAATCTGCTATTTAGCTGTTATCTTTTAAATAAATGGCAAATTAACCTTTTGGTAATGTTATATTGGTTTGAAGGTAGCGCACTACCAAGGCAACTCATTAAGGTAGAGTTTCTGATGACAGATAATAAACAATGACGTTTATTATCTGTCATTGCCAGCATGTCACGTGGGTGACGGACCAACACCTTTTTCTAAAAAGGTATTATTACAATTAGCCATATGGTGCAAGGAAGCCTGAGGCTTTTGCTGCACCAGCCAAAAAAAAATTTGAGTTATCCTGAGAGAGAGATAGAAGGGAATCACCAAGAAAGAGAAAAATGATAATATCCAGCTCAGGACCCTGGGTATGTCAAGCCCATACTCACCAGATGTGAGCCCCACGAGATACCCATTATACACTGGTATGCAAAACTTTCCAACACTTTCTAAAGGTTATAACCACAAAATCTTTACTTAAGGTACTCTTTACTGATGAGAGTAGTCTCAGTAGCAATTCTGGACGTCAGCTAATCTGGTGAGAGGTTGGCACATGGTATCACCCCACAAACATCACTGAAAGGGATCGATATGGCAGTCGAGGTGTTCTTGGATGGATGTACACAATTCCAGATACTGTAAGGCGGTACTGTAACCGGTGCACGCTACTGTACTGAGGTAATCCTTCCCCATTGGCCCCGAGTTCATGTTTATGAATGATAACGCCACACCCCATCACACTGCAGCTGTTGATATGCTTTTGGAAAGTGAGGACATTGTTCGTATGGATTGGCCTGCCCGTTCCATCGAACACGTGGGACGCCCAGGGGAGATGCCTAGCGGCACGTCCACACCCACCAGAAAATGTTCGCCAGATGGCGCTGACAGAGGAATGGATGATGTTACCGCAAGAACTTATCAACAACATTGTTCTAAGTATGGAAGGCGGTGCAAAGCCTGCATCGACATCAGGGGTGACCATATCTCCTACTGAGGACCACTTCTTCCCTTTGTTCCATTTTTGGCAGTGAGGGCAGCCAGTGCTATGTTGCCATTTTTGAATAAAGTCCCTCTGTACCGTTTTGTTTCCTTCATCATTTCTATACCTCGAGGTTCCTTTGGTATGATTTTCCCATATCCAGGCCACTCCTATGAGAAGCTACAGGTGAAAACCTGACTTAAATTTTTCCTTAAATTTTTCACACTAGTGTACATAGGTCGATAATCCCATCTCACCACAAAAAATTCTCGGAATTCTTCACGTATGGTTATAGTAAGGATGAAATGAAGTTAACATTTTCGAGGAAATTTTTCTGAAAGATAACCGGCAAATGAACTTGAAAAAGAAAGACATGATGTCTTTTTTTTTAGGAACTAAGTTCCCAAAAGAGTTCCTTTGTAAGAATATAACCTCGTTCCAGATTAAAGCTCACTTGAAAGGAACTAGTTAAACTAGTTCATGTGAACTCGTTCCCTCAAAGCTCATATCATATAAATTGACGCTTATAAATTGCCTTACCTTGTGGCCTTTCCAGCCGTGCGCCAGAATCAGGTATATCGCCGTTCACCCTCTTCCCGGCTTTGTATTGCAGAGCACGAGGGTGTTGCCGATATCGCAGACTGCCTTAAGCTCTTAGTAAGAGTTTGTAAACTCTTCTGGCTGCTAATATCTAGCATTAGTAACAGCATATGATGCAAAAAAGCAAGCTCCAGATGTTAAGCTATCAACTTCTACGACAGATGGAATTTTGTTCCAGCAATCAACTACCCTCTGGCTAAAGGCAAACTTCCGCACATCTGTCCTACATCTGTCTTTCCTCATTTTGAATTTATGCCCTCTCAGACGATTATTCTGAGCAAGGGGAAGAATCCCATCAGCATCGAGCATGCTCAAACCATTCAAGGCTTTATACACTTCAATCAGATCACCTCACAGGTGCCTAGTCTCCAGACACTGTAATTTGCAAAACTTAAGCCTTTCTTCGTAAGAGCAACCCTTTGTTCCATTCACTAATCTTGTTGCCCTTCTCTGTACTTGTTCCAGAGAAGAGCAACAAGATCTATACCAACACAGAAAAAAATTGACAATTTATTCGATGGTATAGATATTAATTTTTCCAGCTTGAAATGCTTAAATCATGGCATTTATTCTTTTAACATAATGTTTCTGTATTAAACGCAGTGGGACATTGGTACTCAAGTGTCTACCAACATGAAGAATATGAATGATAACGAAATCGTATTTACAAGAGATTGTGAGATAAAGTTGGTCAAATAAAAAAAAATAATTAAATATATTAACTTGTAAGTTACATACTTTAAATTTATATAACGCCCTCTATTACAGGTAGTTTTTCTAGTTTTATTGTGTCGATATTTATTTATAAACATTTTACTGCCAGGTTTTTTGGCGATTGTGTCTCGTAGTTTGAAACAAAACGTTCGCTTAAGCTATTTGGAATTCGCTCTATAGTGAGCATACTGTACGTGCTTTCAGAGGAAACTCCTTTATTAGCCGTGACTTTCAACTAGGGAAAGACCAGGAAGGTCAATATCATTAGAAAAGGAAGCTTGTTTGGAGTCATTAGGCAGACAGGTTCAGTGCGAGCATTCTATGAGATTGCTTTTTTTTTTTTTTTTTTTTTTTTGGTAGTTGTTGGCGCATAGGCTTCTATGCGCCATAATGCACCTCCCAAGGTTTTTTGCAGTACTTTGATCCAAGCCCGAGGCGGGAATCGAACCCGCGACCTTTGGGTTGCCGGGCAGGCACTTTAGCTACCCGGCTAGCCCGGTCGGCTATGAGATTGCTTGGCGACTGTTTATTATTATTATTAGCCATATGATGCAAGGAATCCTTAGGCTTATGCTGCACCAGTCAAAAAAAATCCCACATTACCCTGAGAGAGAGAGAGAGAGAAAAGTAGAAGGGAATCAGCAAGAAAGAGAAGAATGATGATATCCAGCTCAGAACCCTGGGTTTGCCAAGCCCATACTCACCAGATGTGAGCCCCTGGGGTTTTTGGAAACTTCCTGAAGAGACAGCAGGAATTAAATGGCACAGGTTGGTTGAGTTGTTTGGAATTTGTTCAGAGGCAATCAAATGATGCGGTCAAGGCCGTGAGGTGTTAGTATATGGTTTTGCACAAGAAGTTAATTCGAATTTTACTTTTAATCTAGGGAGTTAAACATTTCCACTTCATGCAGCTCCAGTATGGTCCTCTGTTCCCCAACCATTAAAAGTTCATGAGCTTGGAACATTAAATTTTCACTGACTAAAAGGATTGTTGGAAAGCAGTTTACAATATCTGTCTAAACCTATTCTTTTAGTCAATTTATATGCCACTCCATGAACCTAATTATCACATAAACATGTTAATACTTATCCAGCTATGACTAATATTATGGTTTTCCTCCTATACATGACTAAGGTGAATCAGATTGTCAGAAATTAAAAACAGAATAGAGCGAATTACGAAGATGAAAAAACGGACAAAACGAATTCTGAACTCAAAATCCGAATGTTCCCGTACCTAGCTATAAAAGGCTGTGAGGCAATTTTTACTTCTTTGCTACAAGTTAAATTATGAAAATCGATTAACTTGGGAATACATATTAAAATTACATCCCAAGATCATAAAACATGAACGTGTTAATGTTTAACAAAAAAAAAAAAACTTTACGGTTTTATATATTTTTTTAATGTTTCTTGCGGATGGTGAATATAATAGTATTTCATCTAGTGGTCCCAGAAGACAATTCCAGCTTAGAACCTCCAAAATGCTAAATCCGCCACTGGTTAAAACCCTTTCAATTGCCGAAAATAACAGTGAAAGCCAACTTTCCTTGGTACAGTACAGTTTTATACTGAATTAGAAAATCGCGAAGACACACCTGTCGAAATGCACTGATCGATATCTAATCTAATATATAAAAGAAAATAGAAAGTACAGTACTGTAAATAGAAAATAGAAAAAGTAAAATTGTGTGAATGTTGAGCGAATGAAAAAAAAAAAAAAAAAAATTCTGTTCTCTGGCACGACAACCAAGTTAGTAGAGTTTACAATAAATCGTCAATACAAATATTTATCGTATTTAGTAGTCATGGGCTTGAACCGCGGCCCACTCGAGGAACGCATGCTATGCACTCTCGCTTCTGACCACTGGGCTACGTCAGGACAAAGTTATTATTAATTGCATGTTCTATCTTAGCCTCTTCACTGGGCAGACTGATGGCTATGCAGGGCCTCAGGTGGCCTCATAGTTATCCAAGCTGACACCATGCTGTAGTTTTTCCTAGCTGGCATGGTGTAGGACAGCTGAAAAAAGCACGCTCCACCATAGGAAGCTCTTTCCCTATGTTCTTTTATTCCTACCCCCTAGGGTCGTTGAGTGGCCTTCCCCAACCCCTTCCCCCACCTTAGATGGCCCTATCCCCTTTAGCATGGAGGCTCACCCCCACCACCCACTTTCAACTCCCACTCTCTGGACCAGGATGGGCGTCCTGGTCCAGAGAGTGGGAGAGAGTAAGGGATGAACCCTTACTCTCTCCCCTTTCAAATCAGGCGAGTGCCTCAACTACGGCCCACCCTCTGTTCTCTGCTCCATTTATCCCACCCTATTCCTATATCCCCATTACCTCCTTTCCAATAAAAAAAATTTTCTTTTTTCGGGAGGGGGGGGGATCTCCTTGGATGCCTAGGCTACACCAGGGTTCACCCTGCCAGAGCTTTCTTCTCTACTAATGTGGTCTGGCCCGCCTCCCCACGGTGATGGAAATTGGGATGTTAGTGGCTCTTCACATGCTCCCAGGCTAAGGGGCCAGAGGAACAATACAACCCACACTAATACTTCACAAAACACACACCCTGGCCTTATGCAGAGTATTGTATTCTGCACAGAGTTGGGGGAAACCCCGGTGCCGCCTGATAAAAAAACACTGTCACTATGATCGATATCTAATTAGGAAATAATCTGGGTAATTATTTACTTGTGCATTTGTAGTGCGCGGCATTCAATCACTATGTAATTTATTTACCTGCGTTTACACAGGTCACTTAAAAAGGCCTTTTGCTTATAGTTCCATAATGCGTGAGGAATATTGTTGCATCCCAAAGAGCAGGACTAAAACATTTAACTGAAATATTTATAAGCTATACAAATATTTACAAAATGCTAAACTACTGTACTGTATTTACAAATACTGTATACAATTATTATTATTTCTCCCTGATTGGGGATTCCACCTCGTGACGGGTATTGCTACCAAGTACACAGGGTGGTTGTTGTTACGTGTGGTGTTACTGTTGGTCGAGGAATTCTCTGACTATCCTACAGGTGTTCAGGATTGCGACTTTCTGGAGTTCCTTGTAGGTGTTCTCTGGAAGACCTATTGCTGCTAGGCTGTTATGTAGGGTCTTTGGCACCATACCTGTGGTTGACACGATGATCGGGGTGGTCGTTACTTGTTGCACATGCCACATCTCTTTGATCTCCTGTCTTAGATTCGTGTACTTCCTGATTTTTTCCTCATGGGTTTTCTGCAGGTTGCCAGTGTTGGGTACCGCTATGTCAACCAGATAGGTAGCCTTTTCCTTCTTGTCCACAAGGGTTATGTCAGGTCTGTTGTGCGGGATTGTCCTATCCGTTATTATGGCGCGGTCCCAGTACAGCTTGTGGGTTGGGGTCTCTAGTACTGCCTGGGGTTCGTACTTGTAGTACGGTACACTTTCTTCAACCAACTGATATTTCCTCGCTAGCTTCTGATGTATGATCCTGGCTACCTGGTTGTGTCTATGAGTGTACTCAGTCTGGGTGGTCACTTTTCATCCCGCAGTGATGTGCTTGATCGTTTCTGAGGCCAAATGGTATCGTCGACATGTGTCATCAGACACTCTGGGTTCTTGGCGATGTATTTTCTATAGTTCCTGGTGTTGCTTACCTGGTCTTGGATGGCGAGCATGAATCCTTCAGTCTCGGGAAAGAGCGTTTCGCTTGTGAGCCATGCATTGGAAGCAGTTTTATCTATGTGATCTTGATGGAGATCATTGTAGTGTCTGCCATGGAGTGTCTTCTCTGCTCATCTTTCTAGCTTCGTTTATACCTCCTGGTTGTGGGGGGAACTCTTCGCTTATGCTGAGTGGGGTATACCGCTTGTCTATCTTCCTTATGGCCTGCTGGAGTGGTGCTGTGGAAGTAATCCTTCAAGTTAACTGTCTTCTGTTGCTCAATGAGGTCTATCAGGCCCCTTCCTCCTTCTTCCCGGGCAATTGTTAGTCTCTCCACGGCAGATTTCGGGTGGTGTTGGCGGTTCTTGGTCATCATTATCCTTGTCTTTCTCATGATATCCTCAAGCGCAGTGTTAGTCCAATCTATGACACCGAAGGAGTACGTTAGTATTGGGACTGCATAGGTGTTTATGGCTTTAATTGTGTTCCCTCCATTCAGCTTTGCTTTCAGCAGGCTTCTGAGTCTCTGATGGTATTTTTCGGTCAGGCAGGCCTTAATTTCCTTGTGCTGTAACTGCTGAGCCTGCATCATCCCCAAGTATTTGTAGGCCTCTCCCTCTGCCATAGTTTCGATCTCTTTACCACTCTGCAGCTGGTAGTTTCGGTTGAATAATTTTCCTGACGCAATCCGTGGGTCTGCAAGGAAGCCTGAGGCTTATGCTACACCAGCCAAAAAAAATTCTGAATTACCCTGAGAGAGAGTCAGAAGTAGAAGGGAATCACCAAGAAAGAGAAGAATGATGATATCCAGCTCGGGACCCTGGGTGTGCCAAGCCCATACTCACCAGATGTGAGCCCCTGGGATTAATATTCATTAATATATAAAAATGTTATAATGGAACATCAAATGTTAGACAGAGAAGCACGAGGTTGGTGAAGGTTATGGAGGTAGTTGTTAATAATTGATTGCATTTTTAGTGACGTAATTGCTCGTTCTCTTCTCCCATTGGCTCGAATAAATATCACTAGGAGGAAAACTTTTTTAATATATAGAAAGATAATAATTAAAAAATTACTAAAGTGGTTTTTATGCAATGGTAATAATAAAATAATTAAAAAATTACTAATCTCATCCTTTACTATCTTCATCTCACTTTTTTTTAATGACATCTCTTTATATTCACTTGAAATTGGTTTTACTATCTCTTTTGTAAAATAGCCATTCTTAATACAGAAGTTCAGATTGTACCCGACTCACTTATTTCGAAATACTCAATACAAGAAATGAAAAAAAATATATATATATAGTTGATCTGTGATTCCCTATATTTTCTGCCATCTTCTATGCCCCAACGCTGAAAAAAAAAAAAAAAAAATTTTTTTATTTTTAAATTTCCGTTATAGTTTCATCAACATTCAAAGATCGTTTGTTGATGTAGCCGAGTGGTCAGGAGTGCTAGTGGAATCCCACACGCTCTTTGAGTGGACCGGGGTTCAAGCCCGTGACTGCTAAATGCGATTAACATTTGTACTAATTGATTTATTGTAAACTCAACTGACCTGGTGGTCGTGCCGGAGTATAAACAAGAATATTGCTGAATATTTATTCAACTTTCCTATTCTGAGCATGCGCGGTTCAAGGCTTACCCACCAGTCTAGAACAGCGTTTCCCAAACAGGGGTTCGCGAAACGGACCCTCTGGAACTTGTCAACTTATTCGTTATATGTATAGCAAATTGATGATAGTTATTAAGATATATTTATATAAAAATAATAAAGTTGAGTTGTTTTAAACATAAACTGAGTATAACCTCCGTGCACATACACGGAGTAACCACCCAGGTGTGAACCAACGTAAGCATGGGGTCGAGGTGTGGCGCTCACACCACATGGAGGAATGCCATCCCTCTTTGTTACCAGGCAATACTAGGTGGTAGATGACTCTCATCAACCGGTGCAATACCACCACTTTGCTTACTGGAGGCTTGAAGTGGTCGAACCCATGTTTAGTCTCTAAAGCTAAGTTCCGGTCAACCCTTCCCCATCTCTTCCAACATGCAGTATGACTGATGACTTTTGAGGTTATGATGAACATCATGGCGAGATCCAATCTTCCTTACATTTCGACGGTACAGCTCTAAAACGGTGTTCGCAGGCCGGCCGCTAGTTAGTACACCGAACCGAATCTATTGGTAACTCTTTAGAAAGCTTCCGGATCAGCTAGTGTATAATCTTGCTACCTCTACTCTGCCAGATAGTGAGTGGAGGGAGTCCGAGTAGTGTGTATGCGGGGGCATTGTCGAGGCCACGTTATGTCAAGGATCTGGGTATATTCTTACTATGTGTAAGCCATATCCAAAAATTTCATTACTTCATACAGCATGTCCCCCCACTTTTTCTTACTATCGAATACACCATGAATTGTCAAACTAGAGTAAGCTTATCTGCAAAAACATCTAAACCTCCCAAACACTTCCTAGTTCATTTCACAAATATACGTGGTCTCAATTCTAATCTCAACGACGTCCATTTCCACTTGCAGTCTGCCAAACCCCATGTACTTTTTCTGACAGAATCTCAGTTATCGGTTGATTCGACCACTGCTCATCTCAGTTGTCCAAATTATTCGCTGTATGATTCCTTTCGCCTCAAAAGTGGTACTTGTGCATTTGTCCGCACCGATATTCCCTGTCAGAGACTTGGTAATTTGGAATCTCCTCTTTTCGATTTTAAGCCAGATTCTTATCTGGCTTAAAATCTCCCTACCTCATTGTGTCAAATTCATATGTTGTCTCTACCGTTCTCCCAACTCCACTAATCACTTCGAGCTCTTTGACTTCCTCTCTTTGCAACTTGACTTTCTCCAGTCCAACTTTCCTAACAGTGAGGTAATTTTCCTTGGTGATTTTAATTTTCACAACTCCAGCTGGCTTCCGTTTTCTAGTCACACCGAACCAGCTGGTCGAGATGCTGAGGCTTTTGCAATTACTAATGACCTAGCACAGATTGTTCATTTACCTACAAGAATACCGGACAATCCTAACCATGCAGCCAACACGCTTGATCTTTTTCTCTCAAGCAACCTTTTTAAGTACACGGTCGAAGTGAGTGGTCCTTTAGGCACCTCAGATCACAACTTGGTGATTGTCTCTTCTCCAATGGAACCTTTATCTCATTGCTATTCCCAACCTCGTGTTGTTTGGCATTACAAGAATGCAAAATGGGATGACCTGCGAGACTTCTTTTCTTTTTTGTCTTGGTCGAATTACTGTTTCAAAACTTCTGATGTCAACGTTTGCTCAGATCGAGTCAGTGAAATTATTCTTGTAGGAGTGGAATCCTTTATTCCACAAGGAACAGCAAAGTATTTAGCATTCACCTGATCCCGGTCACTCAAGCACGTGTACTTACGCACCTTCGTGCCTGACCGATCGGCAACAGAACGTTTGCCATTCAACTTTTAGGCGATCCGTCGTGTATTACAAAAGATTTGGAAAATGTGTGATCAATGGAACAAGTGTGTGGTTGCAGAAGGAAATTAATTATATTGAATAATATACAGTATATACTATATATATGCAATCCTATATGCAACTATTTTTGCAAAAATGTTTCCTTGCAAGTAGTAACCAAGGATTTTTTTGGTACATATAGCCAAATATTAGAAATACACTTTTGCTTTTCATTTATTTAATTAAATTACTTGATTTCATTAAATTAAATAAATGAAATAAAATTTTATTAGTCTAATTAATAAAGAATTTAATAAAAATCAAATTATAATTCTATTATAATATCAATATTGTTTAACTAATCGATTAATAATATCAATTAATACTGTTTTAATTCGCTGTTAATTATAACATTAATTAAATTGTAAAATAAAATAATTATTATTACTAAATAATTATCCAAACGGGCTAGCTTTTCTATAAAAGCTACTGGCTTTTATAATAATATTTGATTATAATAACTTATATCTAGATAATAGTTTATATAATTTAATAAAATTCACAATTACAGTATATTTTTAAAATAAATTATCAATTCAATTGAGCTGAGCCTTTTTTTTTTTTTTTAACCTTCATTCGGCGCCTATGGCTAGAGCCACATTCGCCATGCCACAACAAACCTGTGAGGAACTTCATCACCGGCACACCAGAATAAACCAGAAAATCATGCTTCCAGAGCGGAGTGAGCTCGGCACACTACTTCTGAAAGGTTGCTGACCCCTAGTCGGGACAAACTTCATGCTCCAGAGACTTGGTATAGTTTTTTTAAGGTCTGCTGTTTCTTTCGTGCTTTCTAAAGAATGAGGAATTCCATGCATTTATCAACTACAACATGATGTCTTAAAAATATTAAAGTATGGAGCAGAATTGAAAATCTGCGTTAAGTGACCAAATACCTTTACTCTCTTTCTCTCTTTTCTCTTTTCCCAAAAAAAAAAAAGCGAAATTTTTTTGAAAAAAAAAAAAAAAATTCTTTGTTATTCAATTCGATGATATCGAACGGCCATGAAAACTAAATATGCCTGGAAATTATTGCAGGCACAGGGTTGTACAAAAACGGCTGTTTTTGTACGCCTATAAATTTCAAAAGGCTCAAGAAATCAAGTCGAGTGACAAACCACAGCAACAAAACTTCTCCATTGATATTCTTGATCGCATCGACCAAAACCACGATTTCTAGGGTCATGTTATGTTTTCCGACGAAGCAACATTTCACGTTTCGGGAAAAGTTAACCAACACAATGTTCGAATATGGGGTTCTGAAAACCCGAACTGTATCCGAGAGCACGTTCGAAACAGCCCAAAAGTGAATGTGTGCTGTAGTATTATGAAGGACATGATTATCGGGCCGTTCTTCTTCTTGGAGTATACCGTTACGGGAATCACACACCTACACAATACGCATTTCCTCAGATTGCACACCTACAGAAAAACAATCTTTCCGCAAGGTGGAGCACCGCCTCATTGGAGCTTGATGTTGAGCACCGCTCTGAAACTCTTGGATTGGGCGTGGTGGATGGATACCATGGCTCTCTCGTTCATAAATCTCTTAGATTTCTTCTTCTAGGAACTTGGTCTGAAATCGAGTACCATTTGGAATGGTACTCGATTGTAGAAATCTGCTGACTTTTTTTATTATAAACTGTTTTGAGTTTTCTTTCCCAATAAAGGTTAACATTTCCTAGTGCACTGGGTTTTCTTTTGTGAGACATTTAAAATCAAGGCCGTTCAAAAGGGATACCGTGTTAATGAACAATCTGAACCAGATAATGGCTGCTGTTTGCTAAAGGAACAGAACACAATGTTATCAAAAGGGCAATTTAGTTTCTTTAGTTATCATGGTAGTCGACAGCACTTGTCAAAATCAATTTACACACAAAAACTATGAGTGGCATTTTATTGGGAACGTTATCTGAAAGTTCCTAAACTTCATATTTTATCTTCCACTTCACATTCAGCCCATAGATGGGGAAGTCAAACTAGACCTTTTTCACACCCTGAGAGAAATCTCAAAAACCGTTTCCGAGTATATCGGTCTCTTGCAAAGGTCACAGTGTTTCATCCCAAAAAAAAAAAAAGGGGGACCATAGAATAAACGATATACTTCGATTTAGAGGGTAACTATTGCTTTCATACTTATTCTAAATAATTTAACTCATCCATTTGGCATTCTTCGTATTGTTTTTATGCCGCCTGCCAAAATATAGAGAAGCAGGTATTGGAGATTTAGTCTTCGTTTACAGACGATGTTATCATGTCGCTAAACGAACACTGGAGTGGAGTGTTCTGGAATGGAGTGTTCTTTAAATCATATCTGTACAAATATTCTCCTATGCGCGGTATCACTGTCATAGAAATCACAAGAGATCAAGGAGATTCCCATCTCCTCCACAAAGATGATGAGAGAATTCATACTGTCCAGCGAATACATTGTTTGTCCATGAAAGAATAGTGCGACAAAGGAAACGATGCACTTTAAATCAATTGCTTCTTGTAGCCTTTTTCACAAATTCAAAATTTAAAACTATTACATCTGTATGTGTAGTTGTGCGGGCTGAAAAATCCGGAATAATTTACGGGGAAAAACTCTAGTCCCTCCGCCTGAAATTGACTAATAACAGTCTCGCTTGAAGAAGACTGGAAATTCCTGAATGCTTCCACGGAATCAAACCAAATCTCTCCAAACAAGCGGTAGACGGTGATGTATCCTGCCGATTAAGCGTCTATGGACGACTTGGTTTCATCCACATTTGCATGCCTCCGTCGGATATTCCGACTGCCTTACATGCTATCCTGACTGAACATCCAATGTTGCCATTTACGACACAAATGCAAATAAAAATGTCAGCTCTGTTGAGACACAAGCGGCTAATGCAGCTGTGTGCAGCTGAGTAGACCAGTTATTGTTGGTACCTCTCACCTAGCACTGGATGTGTCCATCATTAAAGTATTTATGCTTTAATGATGCTCTAATTTATTGTATATCGTCAATAGGAGTTGATGGAATTCCTGATTATCCTCTAAGAAGACAATAAAAACCGTTGAGGCAGCTGTTGATGTGATGGCACTGTTTTACAAATATCATAAATGCCAGTTAAACTTTCTCCAAAGAGAATTGCTCTTTATTTATGGTGAAACTCCGAGACAACTCGGGGCAGTTTGAGAATTCGATGCCTTCAGCAAATGGGCCTTTTCCTTTTCAATGATGTTTCAGCTTTTACAAATGCTATTAGGAATTACGTTCTTGGTAGCAACTGACTGGATAAACAATCATGACGTCATGCTTGATAAGACCAAACCTTTGAGGATTTCCGGAATTCGAATAATGCTCGGAGTTATAATGTCTGGGATTGCTAACTTGTTCTGACTAATGCCCCATTTTTCTTTTTGTTTTTTAAGAACAAAATTTTAAATTGTGTTTAAATTTTATATACATATGTGTTTTTAATATGTATGGCCAGATAAGGTTTACGCTATTTTAGATCTAATGGCAGACTTCAGACTTAAGAGCAGGAGTGTGAGGTTTGTCTAATAATAGCTACAATTGGTTATGCATGATAATTAGATGGTTTCGGTTAGCAAACACAATCATAGAACGCCACAGCTTGAAAAGCATACTGACATAAAATATTATGAAAA